>NC_134398.1:195168383-195441521 GCF_050003625.1 Haematobia irritans | reverse complement strand
CCAATTAGGGGAAAATGCCCCAATACTTATTGAGCACCAGGTGGTTTATATAGAGGAGTTGAACTTCCAGTTGGTCTTATAGAGGGATTAAGCTTCCATTTAGGCATGAAATGGAGTTGATCTCTCAGTATGCACTAATTATAAGTTAGTGCATACTGCACCCTGTTTGGCACAGGGTATAAAGATTTCGAAATATAATCGCATTTATAAGAAACATTACATCTATGCTCTCTGAATAAATATAAACCCTAATAAATTGTTTATATTAAATTTTATTTCCATTTATCTTCCCAAAGAAAAAAACTTTAAAATATATATATATATATATATATATATATATATATATATATATATATATATATATATATATATATATATATATATATATATATATATATATATATATATATATATATATATATATATATATATATATATATATATATATATATTATATATATATATATATATATATATATATATATATATATATATATATATATATATATATATATATATATATATAAAGGGTGATTCTTTTGAGGTTAGGATTTTCATGCATTAGTATTTGACAGATCACGTGGGATTTCAGACATGGTGTCAAAGAGAAAGATGCTCAGTATGCTTTGACATTTCATCATGAATAGACTTACTAACGAGCAACGCTTGCAAATCATTGAATTTTATTACCAAAATCAGTGTTCGGTTCGAAATGTGTTTATCGACAAATTTTGTTCAGCGATGAGGCTCATTTCTGGTTGAATGGCTACGTAAATAAGCAAAATTGCCGCATTTGGAGTGAAGAGCAACCAGAAGCCGTTCAAGAACTGCCCATGCATCCCGAAAAATGCACTGTTTGGTGTGGTTTGTACGCTGGTGGAATCATTGGACCGTATTTTTTCAAAGATGCTGTTGGACGCAACGTTACGGTGAATGGCGATCGCTATCGTTCGATGCTAACAAACTTTTTGTTGCCAAAAATGGAAGAACTGAACTTGGTTGACATGTGGTTTCAACAAGATGGCGCTACATGCCACACAGCTCGCGATTCTATGGCCATTTTGAGGGAAAACTTCGGAGAACAATTCATCTCAAGAAATGGACCGGTAAGTTGGCCACAAAGATCATGCGATTTGACGCCTTTAGACTATTTTTTGTGGGGCTACGTCAAGTCTAAAGTCTACAGAAATAAGCCAGCAACTATTCCAGCTTTGGAAGACAACATTTCCGAAGAAATTCGGGCTATTCCGGCCGAAATGCTCGAAAAAGTTGCCCAAAATTGGACTTTCCGAATGGACCACCTAAGACGCAGCCGCGGTCAACATTTAAATGAAATTATCTTCAAAAAGTAAATGTCATGGACCAATCTAACGTTTCAAATAAAGAACCGATGAGATTTTGCAAATTTTATGCGTTTTTTTTTTTAAAAAGTTATCAAGCTCTTAACAAATCACCTTTTATATATATATATATATAATTGAAAACTATTGATTTTGAGCACATTTCTTTCCCATTATAGTCTTTATTCTCTAATAGAATTTCCCTTCCACAGCAAATGGTTTATGGGAGTTTGGATTGCTAGTTTTTTTTTTTTGTTTGTTGTCTGTCACAAGTCTGGGATATTCTTTAAAAACTTCTTTCAATTCGTTTGTTTGTCTGTCTGTCCGTCCGTCTGTCGTCATGGTTTTGTTTTGATCCCAGAAGTAAATGCGCTGATAGATAAAATTGTATAACGACATGCAGAAAATAGAAAACCAAGACCAAAGGAAGACTGAAACTGTAACAGAGAAACATAAGATATTTATGAATTCTCCATAGACTCTTGTCAAAATCTCTCCTTAGTTAAATGTGTCATAAGTCTTTTGTCTGTGGTTCGTATGAATCGAAGCCACCAGTCAAAGATTTCAACCCTTTTGAGATGTGCAACAATCTTTGCGAGTCAGTGTGCCAGATGACAAAAGACAAATAGGCGAACTACAAGGAAACTATGTTCGAACATATGTAAATTTAGTTTCACTTCATTCTATACTCAGGCTGGTAAACTATAATGATAATAGACACAATTCCGATGATGATGATGATGATGATTATGATGATGCTGATGTTGATGGCAAGGATGTTTATTGCGACGATGATGATGATGATGATGTTGACTATGATAATTTTGGGTAAAATTTGTAGGATTATGATGATTTGATTATCATTCATCTGAACATCTGCAATTTGTTTATAGGACAAGGGTCCCATGTCTTTTTCCAGAGGGGTAGTGAGAGAACAAAACTTTGAAATCTTGGGTCAGTTGTTGATGTGATTTCAAGCAAGAACATTTGAATGTTGACAAAATAAAATTGTCACAATTTACAACTGCATGTCAAATAGATGGATTGGCTTGAGATCTGCTATGTAATCGTTTCAGGTTTATCCTTATTTATGCAATTGCATTTGGGATTATTACATGAAACTTGTATCCAAATAACAAGAAATCGTAAACGTAAAACCATTTTGTGGTATAACAGCATGTATACGATTTGTGCCAAATAGTTATGAGAAAATATTGTGATTACGTAGAGATTTTATGCAAATTAGGGGGAGTGTATATTCGGAAGAAAGGAGCGTTGACATTGCAAATAATATTTACAAGAGTTTGCGAAATTAAGTAATGAAATTTTATTATTGTAATTTATTTATATGAAATGCAGGATAATGAGAATTATTTTTCTGCAAAAACTTCAACATGGCCATATCTTCTTAAATATGCGTCCTAAAGTGAAAAGGAGGTTAATACGTGACAATCCTCAAAAAATCTAAATTTTGAAGAAAATCCTCGAAAAATTATTTTTGTATATGAAATATCAGAATTTCGATGAAAATCCTCAAACAATTTATTTTTTTATACGAAAAACTTATTTTGGCCATATCTCCTTAAATATGCGTCCTAGACGAAAAGGACGTTAATTCGTGACCACCCTCTAAAAATCAAAGTTTCGATGAAAATCCTCAAAAAACTAAATTTTTTTATTATTATTATTTTGGTCATATCTCCTTAAATATGCGTCCTAGAGCGAAAATGAGGTTAATTCGTGACCACTCCAAAAAATCAAAATTTCGATGAAAATCCACAAAAATTGAAAATTTTTTTATAAAAAAATTATTTTGGCCATATCTCCTTAAATATGCGTCCTAGAGCGAAAAGGACGTTAATTCGTGACCACCCTCAAAAAATCAAAGTTTCGTTGAAAATCCACAAAAAAATTAAATTTTCTATATGAGAAATTTATTTTGGCCACATCTCCTTAAATATGCGTCCTAGAGCGAAAAGGACGTTAATTCGTGACCACTCTCAAAAAATCAAAATTTCGATGAAAATCCACAAAAATTTTAAATTTTTATAATATGATGAAAATTCTCAAAAATTGAAAATTTTTATATGAAAAATTTATTTTGGCCATATCTCCTTAAATATGCGTCCTAGAACGAAAAGGACGTTAATTCGTGACCACTCTCAAAAAATCAAAATTTCGGTGAAAATCTCAAAAAATTAAAATTTTGATATGAGGAACTTTTTGGACCGTATCTCCTTAAATATGCGTCCTAGAGCGAGAAGAAGTTTAACTCTTGATCACCCCCAAAAAATCAAAATTTCGATAAAAATCCTCAAGAAAATTAATTTTTTATATGAAAAACTTATTCTGGCCATATTTCCTTAAATATGCGTTCTAGAGCCAAAACTCTAGAGCCAAAAAGAGGCTAATTTGTGACCACTCAAAAAATCAAAATTTCGATGAAAATCCTCAAAAATTTTAAATTTTTATATTAAAAACTTATTTTGGCCATATCTCCTTAAATATGCGTCCTAGAGCGAAAATGAGGTTAATTCGTGACCACTCCCAAAAAATCAAAATTGCGATGAAAATCCACAAAAATTGAAAATTTTTATATAAAAAATTTATTTTGGCCATATCTCCTTAAATATGCGTCCTAGAGCGAAGATGAAGTTAATTCGTAACCACCCTCAAAAAAATCAAAGTTTCGATGAAAATCCTCAAAAAAATAAATTTGTTTATACCCTGGGGGAATGGGGGATATATTAACTTTGTCATTCCGTTTGTAACACAATTTTGTCAACATTTTATTGGTTTAGAAAATTTTGTCAAAATTTTTTTTCTATAGAAAATGTTCTCAAAATTTTATTTCTATAGAAAATTTTGCCAAAATTTTGTTGGTATAGAAAATTTTGTCTAAATTTTATTGGTATATAAAATTTTGTAAAAATTTTATTTCTATGGAAAATTTTGTCAAAATTTTATTTCTATGGAAAATTTTCTCAAATTTTTATTTCTATAGAAAATTTTGTCAAAATGTTATTTCTATAGAAAATTTAGTCAAAATTTTATATCTATGGAAAATATTGTCACACTGAATTATATACGTATTTAATCGGCTTTTTTTTGTTTAATATGTACCCCGTATGGACTAAATTACAATTGAGAAGACGGTGTTAAGAAGTTTTAAGATAACTTGCCATCGGCAAGTGTTACCGCAACCCAAGTAATTCGATTGTGGATGACAGTATTTAGTACAAGTTTCTATACAATCCATGGTGGGGGATACATAAGATTCGGCCTGGTCGAACTGACGGCCGTATATACTTGTTTGAAAAACTTATTATGGCCGTATCTCCATAAATATGCGTCCTACAGCGAAAAGGAGGTCAATTCCTTACCACCCCCAATCTCCTTAAATATGCGTCCTAGAGTGAAAAGGTTAAATCGTGACCACCCCCAATAAATAAACATTTTGATGAAAATTCTCAAAAAAAATAAATTTTTTATATGAAACGCTTATTTTGGCCATAAATATCTCCTTCGTGACCACCCCTTAAAACCAAAATTTCGATGAAAATCCTCAAAAAATCATATGTAACTTCCGAAACACTCTGTGAATCAGGGTATTATAAGGTGGTGCATATATTTTGCAATACCCTTAAGGAGACGAGATAGTCTTTGGCAAAAGTGCTCAGGGCAATTCCTTTGCTCAATATAGCCATATCCATCTGTCCGTCCGTCCGTACGTCTATTTGTGAACGCATTTGTGTAATCCAAGTCTAATAGGCCTCAGTGTATTTCCCTGATGTGAGTCAAATTTGGCATGAGGTGAGCAATTGATATTTGCGTAGGGTGTGCTTAATTTTGTTGAAATCAGTTCAGATGTAGTTGTAGCTTCCTTATATGTACATATTTCGCCCGATTTAGACTCATGTGACCACCGTAGATGAAAATTCCACACCGATTTACTTGGGAATATAAACCTTTATATAGAGCACCCTACAAATTTGAAGGATTTAAGATGGTATCGAAAATGTAGATCTACAAAGTGGTAAGAGGTGTAATGTAGTCGGCCTCTCCTAAATTTAGACTTTCTTTATTTCTTGAAACTAACCTAATGCCTCAAGTTTTTTTATGCCAATAGTTTTTGACACCCACTGCTTTCCCTACTTTATCTAAATATAAAACATGTAAAATCTATATACACATTATTATTAAAATACGTATTTAAAATTTAATTTTAATTTTTAAAATTTATTTTATTTTTGTCAAAGATAAGCCAATTTTAACATTTTATCAATATGTCAATTTTTATTTAGTATAGCCAATCATTCATATCGTTCAAACTCTATCATTGAATGCAATTGAATAAAAACATTTTTGTTGATAGCTGTTAAATATTTAATGTCCTCAAATTTACTATGTTTTACAAAACAGAAGATTTACAACTAAATTTTAATATTTAAATCAAATCACATCAACACTTGCAATTTGCCAATATTTTATTACATACATACGATATATGCATGTTAAGGCCAAAAGCATTTGTCAGCGAGTTCGTTTTTACGGCAATGAAAAACTAAATTAAAAAAAAAAAAGTAGCTTGGTAAAAAATTTTCCCAAAAATATTCTCGTTTATACATTTAAAAATATTCGCAGAAAACTTTTTTTGTTTTTATTTTTGTTTTTTGCTTGTTTATATGTAAACACGCCATAAATAATTCAGGATTTACATATGAATATCCTAAGCATTAGTGTAAATAAGTAAGGAAAATCTAAAGTCGGCCGGAACCGGCTACATTATACCCTTCACCACTTTGTAGATCTACGATATTCAAATTTCTTTGTTGCACTATATAGAGGTTTATGTTCCCATACACATATATTGAAATATGAACCGATATGGACAACATTTTTTATACTTCTACGAAATCTCTAGACTCAAATTTGAAATCGGCTAATGCCTTGAGGCATTAGTAAAAAGATATGAGAACTATTTAAATCTAACGCCATTGTTATGTATAGAAAACTGAACTTTAGTAATTTTTACAAATTTTTGATTTGGCAAAGACGTGTTTATAAGAAGAACGTGGGTAATTTTGCAATATGTGGCCAAATCGAAAGAATATATATGGAGGTTTTGTCTAAATCTGAGCCGGTTTCAAAAAATATTTTTTTCTATAGAAAATGTTGTCAAAATTTTATTTCTAAAGAAAATTTTTTCAAAAAAAAATTGTATCAAAATATTATTTCTATAGACAATTTTGTCAAAACTTTGTTTCTATAGAAAAATTTTTTAACATTTTATTTCTATAGAAAATTTTGTCAAAATTTTATTTCTACAGAAAATTTTGTCAAAATTTTATTTCTATAGAAAATTTTGTCAAAATTTTATTTATATAGAAAAAATTTGTCAAAATTCTATTTCTATAGAAAGTTTTGTCAAAATTTTATTTCTATAGAAAATTTTGTCAACATTTTATTTCTATAGAAAATTTTGTCAAAATATTATTTCTATAGAAATTTTGTCAAAATTCTATTTCTATAGAAAGTTTTGTCAAAATTTTATTTCTATAGAAAATTTTGTCAACATTTTATTTCTATAGAAAATTTTGTCAAAATATTATTTCTATAGAAATTTTGTCAATATTTTATTTCTATAGAAAATTTTGTCAAAATTTTATTTCTATAGAAATTTTGTCAAAATTTTATTTCTATAGAAATTTTTGTCAAAATTTTATTTCTATAGAAAATTTTGTCAAAATTTTATTTCCATAAACATTTTTTTTTCAAATTTTATTTCTGTAGAAAATTTTTTCAATATTTTATTTCTATAGAAAATTTCTGTCAAAATGTTATGTATGTATAAAATTTTGTCAAAATTTTATTTCTATCGACAATCTTCTTAAAATTTTATTATAATTATATTTTTCACATTTTTATTTCTGTAGATAATTTGGTCAACATTTTTTTTTCTATAGAAAATGTTTTCAAAATTTTATTTCTATCGAAAATTTTCTTAAAATTTTATTTCTATAGAAAATTTTGTCAACATTTTATTTCTATAGAAACTTTGTCAAAATTTTATTTCTATAGAAATTTTTGTCAAAATTTTATTTCTATAGAACATTTTGTCAAAATTTTATTTCTATAAATTTTTTTTCAAATTTTATTTCTGTAGAAAATTGTTTCAATATTTCATTTCTATAGAAAATTTCTGTCAAAATTTAATGTCGGTATAAAATTTTGTCAAAATTTTATTTCTATCGACAATCTTCTTAAAATTTTATTATAATTATATTTTTTCAAATTTTTATTTCTGTAGATAATTTGGTCAACATTTTTTTCTATAGAAAATTTTTTCAAAATTTTATTTCTATCGAAAATTTTCTTAAACTTTTATTTCTATAGAAAATTTTTTCAACATTTTATTTCTATAGAAAATTTTGTCAACATATTATTTCTATAGATTGTCAAAATTGTATTTCTATAGAAAATTTTGTCAAAAGTTTGTTTATATATTTTTTTTTTTTTTAAATTTTATTTCTGTAGAAAATTTTTCAATATTTTATTTCTATAGAAAATTTCTGTCACAATGTTATGTCTGTATAAAATTTTGTTAAAATTTTATTTCTATCGACAATCTTCTTAAAATTTTATTATAATAATATTTTTTCAAATTTTGATTTCTGTAGATAATTTTGTCAAAATTTTATTTCTATATACTGTCAAAATTTTATTTCTATAGAAAATTTTGTGAAAAGTTTATTCTATAGAAAATTTTGTCAAAATTTTGTTTTTATAGAAAATTTTAACAAAATGTTATTTCTATCGAAAATTTTGTCAAAATGTTATTTCTATAGAATATTGTATCAAAATTTTATTTCTGTAAAAAATTTAGTCAAAATTTTATTTCTATAGAAAATTTTGTCAAAATTTTCTTTCTATAAAAAATGTCTGTCAAAATTTTATGTCTGTATAAAATTTTGTCAAAATTTTATTTCTATAGAAAATTTTTTCAAAATTTTTTTTCTATAAAAAATGTTGTCAAAATATTATTTCTATAGAAAGTTTTGTCAAAATTTTAGTTTTATCGAAAACTATCTCAAAATTTTATTCCTATACAAACAGTAGTCAACATTTTATTTCTATCGACAATTTTCTTAAAATTTTATTTCTATAGAAAATTTTGTCAAAATTTTATTTCTATAGAAATTTTTGTCAACATATTATTACTATATGGGAGCCACCGTGATGCAATGGTTAGTATGCCCGCCTTGCAAACATAGGGTCGTGGGTTCAAACCCAGTTTCCACCAAACACCAAAAAGTTTTTCAGCGGTGGATTATCCCCACTCAGTAATGCTGGTGACATATCTGAGGGTTTTAAAGCTTCTCTAAGTGGTTTCACTGCAATGTGGAACGCCATTTCGACTTGACTATAAAAAGCAGATCCCTTGACCTTAACATAGAATTGGGCAGCACTCAGTGATAAGAGAGAAGTTCACCACTGTGGTGTCTAAGTGAGCCTGAAATATCTATAGATTGTCAAAATTTTATTTCTCTAGAAAAATTTGTCAAAATTTTGTCAAAATTTTATTTCTATCGAAAATTTTTTCAAAATGTTTTTTCTATAGAAAATTTTATCAAAATTTTATTTCTATAGAAAATTTAGTCAAAATTTTATTTCTATAGAAAATTTTGTCAAAATTTGGTATCTATAGAAAATGTTGTCAAAATTTTCTTTCTATAGAAAATTTTATGTCTGTATAAAATTTTGTCAACACTTTATATCTACCGAAAATTTTGACAAACTTTTATTTCTATAGAAAAATTTTGTCAAAATTTTAGTTTTATCGAAAATCTCAAAATTTTATTCCTATAAAAAATTTAGTCAATATTATATTTCTACCGACAATTTTCTTAAAATTTTATTTCTATAGAAAATCTTGTCAACATTTTATTT
Organism: Haematobia irritans; assembly: GCF_050003625.1. NCBI lineage: Eukaryota > Metazoa > Arthropoda > Insecta > Diptera > Muscidae > Haematobia > Haematobia irritans. The sequence continues at coordinate 195,432,231 of NC_134398.1, read as the reverse complement.
CTAAAGAATTTTTTTTGCAAAATTTTATTTCTATGGATTGTCAAAAATTTATTTCTTTAGAACATTTTGTCAAAATTTTTATTTTTTTAGAAAATTTTGTTAAAATTTTATTTCTATAGAAAATTTTGTAAAAATTTTATTATAATTGTATTATTTCAAATATATAAGAAATTTTATTCCTATCGAAAATTTTGTCAAAATTTTATTTCTATAGAAAATATTGCCAAAATTTTATTTCTATAGAAAATTTTGTCAAAATTTTATTTCTATAGAAAATATCGTCAAAATGTTATTTCTTTAAAAAATTTTCTTAGAATTTTATTTATATCTAAAATTTTCTTGCAATTTTATTTCTATAGATAATTTCTCAAAATTTTATTTCTATCGACAATTTTCTTAAAATGTTATTTCTTTCGAAAAATTTGTCAAAATTTTTTTCATTGTTGTTGTTATTTTGATTTCAGCTTAAAACCATACATTGACTAAACTACAAGTGTAGCTTAACCAACAGAGGAAAAGAATGTTTGTCAAATTTATTTGGGCAAAGCCCTATTGACTGCAAGATGGTTGGATGGACGCACGTTTCGGTATTACCACATTCCTCATCAGCATCCTCTACTTGCAGAAAAACTATCAACCAATTATCAGAATAAATTCAGGCAGTTCATTAAACCCAACAATAAACCACACTTGAACCCTCCGAAAAAAGACTTTACATTGATAGCCGGCTTATGCCGAAATAAGGGTTCACGTGCCGGAGGGTTCAAGTGTGGTTTATTGTTGGGTTTAATGAACTGCCTGAATTTATTCTGATAATTGGTTGATAGTTTTTCTGCAAGTAGAGGATGCTGATGAGGAATGTGGTAATACCGAAACGTGCGTCCATCCAACCATCTTGCAGTCTATAGGGCTTTGCCCAAGTAAATTCGACAAACACTCTTTTCCTCTGTTGGTTAAGCTACATTTGTAGTTTAGTCAATGTATGGTTTTAAGCTGAAATCAAAAAAACAACAACAATGATTAAAGAACAAAAACCAACAATAACAAAACAAAACGAATGAAAATTTTATTTCTATAGAAAATTTTCCCAAAATGTTTTTCCATATAAACTTTTGGCAAAATTTTGCAAAATCTTCCAAAGAATCAAGAATTCTACCAATCTACCAAACATTAAACAATTTTGCACTTTTGGTAGAATTCTACCAACTGTGGTAACCGTGCGCTGAGGCCGACTTAGATCATTACAGGCCATGGTATTGACAGTCTCGTCTCCTTGTGAGTGTTGCAAATATATTCACTAACTTATAATACCTTGTTCCACAGTGTGGCGCAGGGTATAAAAATGACTCATATTCCCTTGTGTTGCAAATGTATGCACAAATGTAGAATACCCAATTTAACAAAAGTGATTCATGGTGTAAAAAACACAACTATACTAGGATCCATATCCTTTAAAGGCATCCGCCATGAGGCACAAAAGCCATATACAAACAATAAACGAAGAACAAATCACCAGTGAAAAAGGGCATCAAGAAAAAAAAACTAAATAAATAAAATGAAAACTAAAAGCGATATAAATCTAAAAATTTATTTACTATAAAAGCTCTAAACAATTTTCTAAAATAGCCTACTATGGCAACAGGATTTTTGTTGTTCTTATTTCCATTTACTGCCACTCGTACTACTATTACGAGTATATGTTGGCAATGTTGTAGTGGTTTGATTTTTACGATTGTAACGACTGTTTTTTTAGTTTTATTTGCAATTTTATTTATTTATTTTTATTTTTTTTTTTTTTTATAAATCTACACAATATAACGAAGTGGATGTCTGGTCGATTTTCAATTGCAACAAATGTGAAAGGATACTCTATGGAATTTAATACAGATTTAGAGAGATTGATGATGTTTATTTGAATTTAACTGAAAACAAAAATAAACAAAGCAAAAGGATCTATATCCATGTTTCTATGAGGGAGTTGGGGTTAATATCAATACATTTAGATTATACATGGTATAATCCACATAGAGAGAAAAAATACATTTTAAGGTAAAATCCATAGAGAGAAAACACAATTTTTAAACAGATGTTTTTTTTTTTTATCAAAATTAATCATGGGAAAATTTATCATGACTAAAATCGGTAAGCATGAATTTTATAGTGAAGGCGAATTTTATTGTAAATGTGCATTTTTTCGCATGTGTGGAATTGTTCGTGACTTCGAAACCATTCTACACACGCCGCCCATTCATGAAGAACTCGCACAACATATTTTTTAGATTTAGTTTGAATTTCATTTACCCACCACTCTTGTGTTGAAAAACTTTCGAGTTCGAGACACGATTGCTAGTCCAGTCGAAAATAATCTACCAACATTTTTAAGAAAATTCTACCAAAAAACTACCAAAAAAGTTTAACTTTGAATTTTTTGATTAAAATTAAGTCCTCCATAATATTTAGCAATTTTCGATGAATTACTTCCTTTTTATTAAAAAAAAATCTTATTAGAGCTAGTGAAGCATCACTGCTCTCGTCAACTTTCTCTATTGTAATAGAAAAACGTGAGGAGAGCAGTGATGCTTCACTAGTTCTGATAAGAATTTTTGTGTATAGTAATTGTCCTATATATCATGGACCTCTGCGGAAGCAATTCAGCGAAAATTGCGAAATATTAGGAAGGATAAATTGAATAAATAACAAGTATATACGGCCGTAAGTTCGGCCAGGCCGAAGCTAGTGTACCCACCACCATGGATTGCGTAGAAATTTCTTCTAAACACTGCCATCCACAATCGAATTACTTGGGTTGTGGTAACGCTTGCCGATGGCAAAGTATCTTAAAACCTACTAACACAGTCTTCTAAATTGTAAGTAAGTACATACGTGGTATATAAAGGGTGATTCTTTTGAGGTTAGGATTTTCATGCATTAGTATTTGACAGATCACGTGGGATTTCAGACATGGTGTCAAAGAGAAAGATGCTCAGTATGCTTTGACATTTCATCATGAATAGACTTACTAACGAGCCACAACGTCGAATTTTCAGTGAATGGGCCCTAGAAAAGTTGGCAGAAAATCCGCTTTTTTATCGACAAATTTTGTTCAGCGATGAGGCTCATTTCTGGTTGAATGGCTACGTAAATAAGCAAAATTGCCGCATTTGGAGTGAAGAGCAACCAGAAGCCGTTCAAGAACTGCCCATGCATCCCGAAAAATGCACTGTTTGGTGTGGTTTGTACGCTGGTGGAATCATTGGACCGTATTTTTTCAAAGATGCTGTTGGACGCAACGTTACGGTGAATGGTGATCGCTATCGTTCGATGCTAACAAACTTTTTGTTGCCAAAAATGGAAGAACTGAACTTGGTTGACATGTGGTTTCAACAAGATGGCGCTACATGCCACACAGCTCGCGATTCTATGGCCATTTTGAGGGAAAACTTCGGAGAACAATTCATCTCAAGAAATGGACCGGTAAGTTGGCCACCAAGATCATGCGATTTGACGCCTTTAGACTATTTTTTGTGGGGCTACGTCAAGTCTAAAGTCTACAGAAATAAGCCAGCAACTATTCCAGCTTTGGAAGACAACATTTCCGAAGAAATTCGGGCTATTCCGGCCGAAATGCTCGAAAAAGTTGCCCAAAATTGGACTTTCCGAATGGACCACCTAAGACGCAGCCGCGGTCAACATTTAAATGAAATTATCTTCAAAAAGTAAATGTCATGGACCAATCTAACGTTTCAAATAAAGAACCGATGAGATTTTGCAAATTTTATGCGTTTTTTTAAAAAAAAAAGTTATCAAGCTCTTAACAAATCACCCTTTATTAAATTAAACAAGTATATACGGCAGTAAGTTCGGCCAGGCCGAAGCTTATGTACCCTCCACCATGGATTGCGTAGAAACTTCTACTGAAGACTGTCATCCACAATAGAATTACTTGGGTTGCGGTACCACTTGCCGATGGCAAGATATCTTAAAACTTCCTAACAACGTAATATATACCACATAGTCCATACGTGGTATATATTAATCTAAAAAGGCCGATTAAATACATATTTAATTAAGTTCAAAGTTTCTATAGAAATAAAATTTTGACAACATTTTCTATAGAAGTAAAATTTGGAAAAAATTTTCTATAGAAATAAAATTTGGGAAAAATTTTCTATAGAAATAAAATTTTGACAAAATTTTCTATAGAAATTAAATTTGGAAAAAATTTTCTACAGAAATCAAATTTGGAAAAAAAATTCTATAGAAATAACATTTTGACAAAATTTCCTATAGAAATAAAATTTTGACAAAATTTTCTATAGAAATAACATTTTGACAATGTTTTCTATAAAAATAAAATGTTGGTAGATTATTTTTGGCTCGAGTGGCAACCATGATTATGAACCGATATGGACCAATTTTTGTGTAATTGGGGATCGGCTATATATAACTATAGACCCATATGGACCAATGTTGGCATGGTTATTAGCGGCCTTATACTAACACTACGTTGCAAATTTCAACCGGATCGGATGAATTTTGCTCCTCCAAGAGGCTCTGGAGATCAAATCTGGGGAACGGTTTATATGGGGGCTATATATAATTATGGACCGATATGGACCAATTCTTGCGTGTTACTTAGAGACCACATTCTAACACCATGTTCCAAATTTCAACCGGATCGGATGAATTTTGCTCATCCAAGAGGCTCCGGAGGACAAATCTGGGGATCGATTTATATAAGGGCTATATATAATTATGGACCGATATGGACTAATTCTTGCGTGATTGTTAGAGACCATATACTAACACCACGTACCAAATTTCAACCGGATCGGATGAATTTTGCTCCTCTACGAGGCTCCGGAGGCCAAATCTGGGGATCGGCTTATATGGGGGCTATATATAATTATGCACCGATATGGACCAATTTTGGCATGGTTGTTAGAGACAATATACTAACACTACGTACCAAATTTCAATCGGATCGGATTGCTTCTGCTCCTCTAAGAGGCTCCGGAGGTAAAATCTGGGGATCGGTTTATATGGGGGCTATATATAATTATGGGCCTATGTGGACCAATTTTTGCATGGTCATTAGAGAACATATACCAACACTATGTACCAAATTTCAGCCGAATCGGATGAAATTTGCTTCTCTTAGAGGCTCCGCAAGCCAAATCTGGGGATCGGTTTATATGGGGGCTATATATTATTATGGGCCTATGTGGACCAATTTTAGCATGGTCATTAGTGAACATATACCAACACCATGTACCAAATTTCAGCCGGATCGGATGAAATTTGCTCTCTTTGAGGCTCCGCAAGCCAAATTTGGGGATCGGTTTATATTGGGGCTATATACAATTATGGACCGATGTGCATCAACTTTTGCATGGTTGTTAGAGACCATATTCTAACACCATATACCAAATTTCAGCCGGATGGGATGAAATTTGTTTCTTTTAGAGGCTCCGCAATCCATATCTGAGGATCGGTTTTTATGGCGACTATATATAATTATGGACCGATATGGACCAATTTTTACATGGTTGTTAGAGACCATATACCAAAACCATGTACCAAATTTCAACCGGATCGGATGAAGTTTGCTCCCCCAGGAAGCTCCAAATCTGAGCGTCGGTTTATATGGGGGCTATACGTAAAAGTGGTCCGATATGGCCCATTTGCAACACCATCCGACGTACATCAATAAGAACTTCTTGTGCCAAGTTTCAAGTCGATAGCTTGTTCGTTCGGAAGTTAGCGTGATTTCAACAGACGGACGGACGGACATTCTTAGATCGACTCAGAATTTCACCACGACCCAGAATATATATACTTTATGGGGTCTTAGAGCAATATTTCGATGTGTTACAAACGGAATAACAAAGTTAATATACCCCCATCCTATGGTGGGGGGTATAAAAAAAAACCTAAAGCTTGGCATAAAAAAGTGCATTAATTATGTCCTCCAAAGAAGTATTTTATTATTTTATCTCGTTAACTTAAAAATAGCAAACATGTATTAGCAGGATAAGAGCACTGCCAATAGATATTAATTTTTTGTGTGTAAATATTCCTTGAATTGTAAATGTGTCGAAAAGTTAAAGGTTGAAGTTTTAGCTTTCAACAGAAAGGAGAATCATTGGGGAAATTCAGGGATGCCTTAGTAGCCCAAAACATATTTTCTGAACATGCTTATGTTTCCATATTTCGGAAATAACCGAATGAATTTGTCTGTAAAATGTTCTTAAAAAATACAGTTGAAGTATAACTTCCTTGGAGTTTACTATTTTGCAAAATCTACCAAAACACCAACAATTTTACCTATCTACCAAACAGTAAAAAATCTATCAAACTTCAGGAACTTAAATAGGTAGACACGGCTATATGGCGGCTGGCCGTTACATTCCATATTTGGCACATCTGTTTTTGGGCCTAAAAAAATACTATATAAAAAATTTTAAGCGAATCTGATGAATGCTGCGACGTGCTCCATGCGGGCCGTATTAAAATTTGGACCGATATCAAACATTTTTTCTACCCTCCACCATATTGACTTTGTCATTCCGTTTGTAACTCATCGAAATATTAATCTAAGACCCCATACAATATATATTCTGGGTCGTGGTGAAATTCTGAGTCTATCTAGCCACGTCCGTCCGCCCGTCCGTCCGTCTGTTGAAATCACGCTAACTTCCAAACGAAATAAGCTAAAGACTTGAAACTTGGTACAAGTAGCTGTTATCGATGAAGGTCAGACCGCATTGAAAATGGGCTATATCGGACCACTTTTACGTATAGCCTCCATATAGGTCGACCCCCAGATTTGTCTTACGGAGCCTCTTGAAGGAGCAAAATTCATCCAATCCGGTTGAAAAGGGACACATACACACAAAAAAAATTTTCTGATCAATCACGAAATTAATTGATCCAAATAATTTTTTAATTGGAATGTCTTCAATCACAGAAATGATAGTATCAATTAAAAAATTAATTGAAGGTCAGTTAAAAAATTAATTGATGCAATTAAAAAATTAATTGATACTATTAATTTTTGTGAATTTTTTTTTCTGTGTACCATTGCAATTCTAATGTCCAGTTAGAATACAATGGATAATATTTTATATCCCCAAAAAATAAAAGTAATTTGAGCTTACACTTCCAGATCTTTTGTTTGCAAGTAATTCTAATATTTCCTATTATCCCAAACCAAATATAATTCAATGCATGTTAAAAAATATTTTTCAACATAATTTATCATAATCAATCATCTGTCATGGTAAAAGTCATTCAAAGCCGTAATCACTGAATTCATATCAGTCAGTATTATAATCGGTTGAATTTTTAATTGGAACTATTCACCCTTGACATTTGTCGTAACAATGTAAAGGGATTCGACAAATAGATAAAAATTATTATTATTCTTAATTTTTCCAATTTAAATTCCATGATATTCATATTTACCACTAATGCCCTAAATTGACTATGGCATGTGATAATTTTTTATATTTTTTCCCCTGTTTGCTATATTACCAAGTGTTGATGAGCCTGTCACCACCGATTTCAGTGATTATGCCAATGGTTTTGATTACTGCCAAGCCATCACATCATTAGCAAAAATTCCTATTTATACCCTTCACCACTACTGTGGTACAGGGCATAATAAGTTTGTGCATTTGTATGTAACGCCAAGAAGGAAAAGTCTGAGACCCATCGTTTAGTATACCGATCGTCTTAGAATTAAATTCTGAGTCGATTTAGCGAATTCCGTCTGTCTGTCTGTCTGTCTGTCCGTCTGTCTGTCTGTCTGTTGATGTATTTTTGTGTGCAAAGTACAGCTCGCACTTTTAGTCCAATTATCCTAAAATTTGGTATAGGGTCCTGTTTCGGCTCAAAGACGATCCCTATTGATTTTGGAAAAAATCGGTTCAGATTTAGATATAGCTGCCATATATATTTTTCACCGATCTGGTCATAATTGGCGTGTATATCAACCGATCTTCCTCATATTCCGTACATCCGAATATTTTATGAGTCTCGAAAAACTTGCAAAATATCAGTCAAATCGGTTCATATTTAGATATAGCTCCCATATATAGCTTTCGCCCGATTTACACTCATTTGCCCACAGAGGCCAATTTTTAACTCCGATTTAGTTGAAATTTTGCATAGGGAGTAGAATTAGCATTGCAACTATGCGTGCCAAATTTGGTTGAAATCGGTTTAGATTTGGATATATCTCCCATATATAGCTTTCGCCCGATTTACATTCATATGACCACAGAGGCCAATTTTTAACTCCAATTTAGTTGAAATTGTGCACAGGGATTAGAATTAGCATTGTAGCTATACGTGCCAAATTTGATTGACATCGGTTCAGATTTGGATATATCTCCCATATATAGCTTTCGCCCGATTTACACTTATTTGCCCACAGAGTCCAATTTTTTGCTCCGATTTAGTTTAAATTTTGCATAGGGTGTAGAATTAGCATTGTAGCTATGCGCGCCAAATTTGGTTGACATCGGTTCAGATTTAGATATAGTTCCCATATATATCTTTCGCCCGATATGGATAATACGGTCCCAGAAGCCAGAGTTTTACCCTGACTTACTTCAAATTTTGCACAAGCGGTACTTTTAACGATACTATTGTATGTGCCAAATACACGCAGAGAAGAAACATGATTGCCACAATCATATTCGAAGAGCAAAATAATATGATAGCAGCTATTTTTGCGGCGACCATGTAACATTTTAACCTGCAACCATGTTGGCTCAGTGAACATGGTTCTAAGAAAAATACAATTGTCCTCATCTAAAATGTTATTATATTGATAAAAAGAATTTTGTTTCCATTAAAAGACAATGGTCATGATCTAAAATGTTATGTTATTCGTCAAAAATGTTTTTCTTCTAGTTAAAAGAACATGGTCACAACCTAAAATGTTTTGATTTTTATGAAAAAACTTTTTTCGTCGTCGAAAAAAGGACGCCACTTGAGAAAAGAAAACACAAAATCAACTTTATTTATTTGTTTTTATTTATTTATAAACTAATTCATTGTTTATTTGTATTTATAATGTCGTGCAAGCAAACTTCACATATTTTTACACACTCTAGTTTGGTTCAATTTCAACAATAAGTAATCATTCCATATTTAAAGGGTGATTTGTTAAGAGCTTGATAACTTTTTTAAAAAAAAAAAAAAAAAAATTGCAAAATCTCATCGGTTCTTTATTTGAAACGTTAGATTGGTCCATGACATTTACTTTTTGAAGATAATTTCATTTAAATGTTGACCGCGGCTGCGTCTTAGGTGGTCCATTCGGAAAGTCCAATTTTGGGCAACTTTTTCGAGCATTTCGGCCGGAATAGCCCGAATTTCTTCGGAAATGTTGTCTTCCAAAGCTGGAATAGTTGCTGGCTTATTTCTGTAGACTTTAGACTTGACGTAGCCCCACAAAAAATAGTCTAAAGGCGTCAAATCGCATGATCTTGGTGGCCAACTTACCGGTCCATTTCTTGAGATGAATTGTTCTCCGAAGTTTTCCCTCAAAATGGCCATAGAATCGCGAGCTGTGTGGCATGTAGCGCCATCTTGTTGAAACCACATGTCAACCAAGTTCAGTTCTTCCATTTTTGGCAACAAAAAGTTTGTTAGCATCGAACGATAGCGATCGCCATTCACCGTAACGTTGCGTCCAACAGCATCTTTGAAAAAATACGGTCCAATGATTCCACCAGCGTACAAACCACACCAAACAGTGCATTTTTCGGGATGCATGGGCAGTTCTTGAACGGCTTCTGGTTGCTCTTCACTCCAAATGCGCCAATTTTGCTTATTTACGTAGCCATTCAACCAGAAATGAGCCTCATCGCTGAACAAAATTTGTCGATAAAAAAGCGGATTTTCTGGGGCCCATTCACTGAAAATTCGACGTTGTGGCTCGTTAGTAAGTCTATTCATGATGAAATGTCAAAGCATACTGAGCATCTTTCTCTTTGACACCATGTCTGAAATCCCACGTGATCTGTCAAATACTAATGCATGAAAATCCTAACCTCAAAAGAATCACCCTTTACTTCGTGCCTATCAAATGTACAAACGCAGACATCATGTAACTGCAAATAAAAATAAATTATACCATATATCAAAATGCAGAACAAAAACCAGGTATATTTTTTTCAATTACACTTTCCTTTTTTGTATTCGCATAAAACCACGTGCCATTTCTGAATAAATAAATTAACACAAAACACAATAATTCCGTATTCTCCGTCCATTCCAAGAAACAATCAACACACGACTGACGCGCAAAATGAAAATCGTGTGTACCTGCTCAATGTTTTTATAAAATTCTTGTCGCTGCAAAAAAATTAAAAAATTAAATGGTCACGAAAACAATGTACATGGTCTTTATGCCCATGTAATGGTTGTAGACATGTCTATACGTAAACTATAAAAATATTTTTTTCTCTGCAAAAAAGTAAAAAAATTGAATGGTCAGATATATGATTTTCCTGACCATATAATGGTCTCAAATTCTATCATTTAAATAATAGAACATGTTTGCGGCATTTGAGAACCATTTAAATGCTTATTGCCAACATATATTTTTCTCCGCTCGAAAATTATTTTTACAAAGACAAAATACATGGTTTTCGCGACAATTACATACTCTAAATAAGCATTAAATGGATGCGGCAACCATGTCCAAACATGTTTTTTCTGTACGTGTATGGTCAAAATCGATTCAGATTTAGATATAGCTCCCATATATATCATTCGTCCGATTTGAACTTATATGGCCTCAAAATCCAGGATTTTGCCGTGATTTGCTTCAAATTTCGCACAAGTATCGGTTTGGTAGTATCGGTAATTGTGCCAAATTTGGTTGAAATCGGTTCAGATTTAGTTATGGCTCCCATATATATCTTCCGTCCGATTTGCACTCATATGACCAGGGGGCCAAAGTTATACTGCCATTTACGTGCAATTTCGCATAGATAGCAGAATTATTATTCTAACTATACATGTCAAATTTAGTCAAAATCGGTTCAGATTATATATAGCTCCCATATATACGTACACCAGAGTTGGGGAAATATGGTAGACTGTTACACATTTTAGACCCATTTTCAATGGAAGTGTCCTCCAATTAACTGGATAGCGTTAGCCGATTTAAATTTTAATTCTAGAGATTTTGTAGAAGTAAAAAAAATTGTCTCCTTTATGTTATATAGCTTCCAGCAAATGTGAAATAGTTGAGATGGTAACACAAATTTTGGCCTACATAGGGGTGAAGGGTATAATATAGTCGGCACCGCCCGACTTTAGACTTTACTTACTTGTTTTTTTTTTCTTTTTTTTTCATATTTTTGGAGGATTTTAGCCTTAATGAAAGTAGTTTTGATTTTATATTTGCCATGAGAGCGGGGGGATTGAAATGAATTTTAAGCTTTTTAGATGATGAGCAATTGAATGATTATGAGTGGCACAAACATTTTTAGCCATCAGCCGCATTTTAATTGCTTGGACTCACACGCCGCATCGCAACGTCGATACAATAAAACCAAATGATTATGGTGCTGGTAATGCAAACCTTAAGTGTGATAACGATTGGTAGCATCAAATCGGTGACATCATCTAATAAGGGTGAACAGACTAGAAGATACGACACAAAGATGACGTTTTTCTAAGTTTGAAGAAAATTCTAAAATTATCATGATACTAACACGTTGGCTGATAAGTCCCCGGTCTAACAAAGAAAAACAAATTTTTTTGACAAAGTTCGTTTTTATTATTCAACATAGTTCCCTTCAAGAGCGATACAACGATTATAACGACCTTCCAATTTTTTGATACCATTTTGGTAGTACTCATTCGGTTTTGCCCCAAAATAGGCCTCAGTTTCGGCGATCACCTCATCATTGCAGCCAAATTTTCTCCCTGCGAGCATCCTTTAGAGGTCTGAGAACAAGAAAAAGTCGCTGAGGGCCAGATCTGGAGAATACGGTGGGTGGGGAAGCAATTCGAAGCCTAATTCATGAATTTTTGCCATCGTTCTCAATGACTTGTGGCACGGTGCGTTGTCTTTGTGGAACAACAGTTTTTATACCCTCCACCATAGGATGGGGGTATATTAACTTTGTCATTCCGTTTGTAACACATCGAAATATTACTCTAAGACCCCATAAAGTATATATATAATCTGGGTCGTGGTGAAATTCTGAGTCGATATCAGCATGTCCGTCCGTCCGTCTGTTGAAATCACGCTAACTTCCGAACGAAACCAGCTATCGACTTGAAACTTGGCACAAGTAGTTGGTATTGATGTAGGTCGGATGGTATTGCAAATATCGGTCCACTTTTACGTATACCCCCATATAAAGGGAGCCCAAATTTGGCTTGCTGATCCTCTAAGAGAAGCAAATTTCATCCGATCCGGCTGAAATTTTGTACATGGTGTAAGTATATGGTCTTTAACAACAATTGGTCCACATCGGTCCATAATTATATATAGCCCCCATATAAACCGATCTCCAGATTTGACCTCCGGAGCCTCGTGGAAGAGCAAAATTCAACCGATTCGGTTGAAATTAGGTACGTGGTGTTAATATATGGCCTTAAACACCCATGCAAAAATTGGTCGAAATCGGTCCATAATTATATATAGCCCCCATATAAACCAATCCGCCGATTTGGCTTGTCGAGCCTCTAAGAGAAGAAAATTTCATCCGATTCGGCTGAAATTTGGTACATGATGTTGGTATATGGTCTCTAACAACAATTGGTCCACATCGGTCCATAATTATATATAGCCCCCATATAAACCGATCTCCAGATTTGACCTCCGGAGCCTCGTGGAAGAACAAAATTCAACCGATTCGGTTGAAATTAGGTACGTGGTGTTAATATATGGCCTTAAACACCCATGCAAAAATTGGACTACATCGGTCAATAATTATATATAGCCCCCATACGATCCCCAGATTTGGCTTGCGGAACCTCTAAGAGAAGCAAATTTCATCCGATCCGGTTGAGATTAGGTATATGGTGTCAGCATATTATCTCTAACAACCATGCAAAAATTGGTCCACATCGGTCCATAATTATATATAGCCCCCATATAAACTGATCCCCAGATTTGACCTCCGGAGCCTCGTGGAAGAGCAAAATTGAACCGATTCGGTTGAAATTTGGTACGTGGTGTTAGTATATGGCCTTAAACACCCATGCAAAAATTGGTCGAAATCGGTCCATAATTATATATAGCCCCCATATAAACCGATCCCCAGATTTGACCTCCGGTGCCTTTTGGAGTAGCAAAATTCATCCGATCTGGGTGAAATTTGGTACGTGGTGGTATTATATGATATTTAACAACCATGCCAAAAGTGGTCCATATCAGTCCATAATCATATATAGCCCACATATAAACCGATCCCGTTATTTGGTTTTGGAGCCTCTTGGAGGAGCAAATATCATCCGAGTCAGTTGAAATTTGGTACATCGTGCTAGTATATGGCCGTTAATAATGCTAGTATCGGTCTATAGTTATATATAGCCATCAGATAAATCGATCCCCAATCACACAAAAATTGGTCCATATCAAGTTCATAATTGTATATAGCCCACATATAAGCGACCCCATGTTTCAATTCTGGCTCTCTATGTACCGTGCAAAAGTCCATATCGATTCGTAATTATTTGTAGACTTACCTATACATACCCTTTTTGTCTAATATATACCACGTATGGACTAACTAACAATTTAGAAAACGATGTTAAGAAGTTTTAAGATAATACAACCCTAGTAATTCGATTGTGGATGACAGTCTTTCGTAGAAGTTTCTACGCAATCCATGGTGGATGGTACATAAGATTCGGCCTGGCCGAACTTACGGCCGTATATACTTGTTTGTTTTTATAAATGCATATTCTGGAGATTCTTGTTATCTACATATATTTTGATGTGGTCTCTATATAGTCTTGTGTCGTATTTTAATTTATTAGCCTGACATTAAAATGTAGAGTTTTTTACATCCCTAAAATGCTGAAATTTGTCGTCGAGTCGTATTAAAATTTAAAATTTGGGTTCTTTAGGACATATAAACACATATGGCAAAATAGAATACTTATATCGGTCTATTTTTGGAACACTATACCTTAAAATTACAATTGGAATACTGTTAAAATGAGATTTAGGTACACCACCTTGAGCCGACTCCGGAGTCGGAGTCGAGGCTAATAAGAAATGCTGGAGTCGGAGCCTGAGCCGGAGTGGAGCAAAATTGATTCGACTCCACATCCCTGATTGTAACCCAGCAAAAATATTTGGAAGTTCTTTTAAAGGCACAACTTTACAAGCACTTTCCTTACTTGTTTGGTCTTTCCTTTCTTTCTTGCCTATATAGCAACTATAGATCTGGTCACCCTATCACGTAATTATAATTTCATAATGGTACTCCAATAATAATTTTTCGTATAGTTAAAATGAAATAAACGTTCTCGTACACCAGTCGACATCACACACAAAAATGTCCTAAAGAGATAGGGAAAATATTTCCCATTACACAAATAGGGTCCATTTCAGTGAAATGGCTTGGCCATGTCTCAATGGATGTTGTAGTAGTGAATTTTATTAGGTAATTAACACTTTATTGACGAAATTTTAGCATCACATTTAGCTACTACACTACTCAAATGTTTACATACACATAACGATGATGGCTTAAGTAGCTTAAATAGCAAAATCAAGCAAAACTAACACAGGGATAAGCTATTATGAATGTGTGACGACCATAATACTCGACATGCATTTTTAATTCAACGAATACCGATTTTTTTCCACAATTCTTTTGAAGTTTACTGAAGTGCCACAAAAGACTTCAAATTGCCGCTCCTTTAGATTGGACTTTGTGGTCTAGTTTTTTATTTTTTTACTTTTTCCCCCCACTCTATAACAGTTCATTAACATTTTACGAAGTTTGGACAAAATGTGTTCTTTTGATCCATTCATCCATAAAAAAAGCAACTCCATCAGCTACTCCTACTACTAAATTTTTCTTTAATTCTTAACTTTTTTGTATAACTGGAAACATACAAAAAAAAAGTGAAAAAAAACTTCGTCTTTTATTCCTTTGTATGGTAATTTCAGTTTGAATACTTTGTTTTTATCCACAATTATGGCCCTTCATAAAGTGACAACTTTTGAGCTTAGAGACCTTTTCATGCCTTCTGTAGTTCGTTAACCATGGAAAATTTATACAGTGGTATGAAAGTAGAAATTAGCTATAAAGTTTGCTTCTAGAAAAGAATTCAATAGTGAAGGGTAAAAAGTTAACTGATAGATGTGCTTCACTTGAGTCACTTTAAGGAATAGTCCTACAATGAACAGAATAGTCTTAGTTAGCCTGAATCAAATAGGGCTGACATTTTAACCTCACCTAACGTAAGGAATAGTGAGATAAAGATACAGACACGGATCTATGGACAGTATCCTAATGTTGCTTATGATACTTGGATTTCGAAAATTTAATTTCACATCCTGTACACAAGGAATGGGAATATGAATATATTGGTCCCAGACCCCATAAAATATATACAGTGTGAGCAATAGATAGGGTCACGGCCTAAAGGAAAAAAAAAGTTGATGCGGTCACCCCCCAGTTTTGTAGCATATTCGAAGACAATTTCAGAACACCAAAACTTTTTTTTTTCCGTGCACCCTACGACCCCCCGAAATACAATTTATTGTGCTGTGTCGTCATTTGAAGTCCGATCGAAAAGAAATGCATATCGTTGTTCGTGGTTGATCAGGGGCTATATTTCGTGCATTGGTCATTTTTGATTCCGACGTCAAATTTGATTTTTAATTTTTTTATTTCGCTTCGTATATAGGGGTAGATGCCCATCATAGGGGTAACAAAATATGAAACTTTTGCTTTTAAAGTATTTACTTATATTCATAAACAAAAAAGTTACAGAGATTTTAAAAAGTCAATAGGTCACCCTACACACCACCGAATAGTTTTTGCTGGGTTGTCATGTTGTACGATCGAAACCACATGCACATCGTTATTCACATCTACGAAATTAATTTATAAGGCATTTAGAACACAAAACCTGTTTATCTGTAAATTTCTAACGGTACCTTTGTATACATACTCGTTGTTTGCACTACGGCATTTTCTGCGTTATGCAAAGTGCATGTGTTTTTGCTAGAACAATTTGAGAGCCTACTGTTTTAAAATTCTAACAATCACGTTCGCTACATGATTTTTTAAGTCTGTCCCTATTTTTGTGACCTATTGACTTTTTAAAATCTCTGTAACTTTTTTGTTAATGTAAGTAAGTAAATACTTCAAAAGCAAAAGTTTGATATTTTGTTAAGATCTTTAAAATGGTTACCAGAAATGGGCATCATACGGGTATACGAAGCGAAATAAAAAAATTAAAAATCAAATTTGACGTCGGAGTCAAAAATGACCAATGCACGAAATATAGCCCCTGATCAACCACGAACAACGATATGCGTTTCTTTTCGATCGGATTTCAAATGACGACACAGCACAATAAATTGTATTTCGAGGGGTCGTAGGGTGCACGGAAAAAAAGTTTTGGTGTTCTGAAATTGTCTTCGAATATGCTACAAAACTGGGGGGTGACCGCATCAACTTTTTTTCGTGACCCTATCTAGTGGGCAATATATGTATAATAAACTTATTCGAGAAATCGTGTGATTGATTTATATTTGGCTGGAAAACTACAAGTGGATAGTGTTAAAACGTTCCAGCATTGAAAAGTGTATAAATCATTTTTTATACCCTCCACCATAGGATGGGGGTATATTAACTTTGTCATTCCGTTTATAACACATCGAAATATTGCTCCGTCCGTCCGTCTGTTGAAATCACGGTAACTTCCAAACGAAACACGCTATCGACTTGAAACTTGGCACAAGTAGTTGTTATTGATGTAGGTCAGATGGTATTGCAACTTGGCCATATCGGTCCACTTTTACGTATAGCCCCCATATAAACGGATCCCCCGATTTGGCTTGCGGAGCCTCTAAGAGAAGCAAATTTCATCCGATCCGGCTGAAATTCGGTACATGGTTTTAATATATGGTCTCTAATCACCATGCAAAAATTGGTCCACAGCGGTCCATAATTATATATAGCCCCTATATAAACTGATCACCATATTTGACCTCCGGAGCCTCTTGGAAGACCAAAATTCATCTGATTCAGTTGAAATTTGGTACGTGGTGTTAATATATGGCCTCAAATACCCATGAAAAAATTGGTCGGAATGGGTCAATAATAATATATAGGCCTCATATAAACCGATCCCCAAGATTTGACATCCGGAGCCCATTGGAAGAGCAAACTTCATCCGATTCGGTTGAAATTTGGTACGTGATCTTAGTGTATGGTATCCAAAAACCATGCAGGAATTGGTTCATATCAGTCCATAATTATATATAGCCTCCATATAAACCGATCCCCAGATTTCACCTCTGGTGCCTTTTGGAAAAGCAAAATTCATCTGATCTGGTTGAAATTTGGTACGTGGTGATAGTAACATATATGATATTTAACAACCATGCCATAAGTGGTCCATATCAGTCCATAATCACATATAGCCCACATATAAACCGATCCCGAGATTTGGTTTTGGAGCCTCTTGGAGGAGCAAATTTCATCCGAGTCAGTTGAAATTTGGTACAATGTGATAGTATATGGTCATTAACAACCACGCCTAACTAGGTCCATATCGGTCTATAGTTATATATAGCCCTCAGATAAATCGATCCCCAATCGCACAAAAATTATTTGTAGACTTACCTATACACAGAAAAAAATTTCACGAAAATTTTTTCAATTAAAATCTTAATTGAGTTTTAAAAAATATTCAATTAAAAATTTAATTGATTCAATAAATTTTTTAATTGAAATAAAAATCAATCACACAAAGTAATAGAATCAATTAAATTTTTAATTGGATCAATTAATTTTTTAATTGACTGTCAATTAATTTTTTAATTGATACTATCATTTCTGTGATTGAAGACATGCCAATTAAAAAATTAATTGGATCAATTAATTTCGTGATTGAATCAGAAAAAAATTTTTTTGTGTGTACATAACTTTTTTGTCTAATATATACCACGTATGGACTAACTCACAATTTAGAAAACTATATTAAAAAGTTTTAAGATACCTTATTATCGGTAAGTAATACCACAACCCAAGTAATTCAATTGTGGATGACAGTCTTTCGTAGGAGTTTCTACGCAATCCATGGTGGAGGGTACATAAGATTCGGCCTGGCCGAAGTTACGGCGGTATATACTTGTTTCTCGTACCATTGCTCGTTACACCTCAAACATGTTTTAAGAGCAAAATGTTATTTTTGAGTGGTGACCATGTAACATGGTTTTCGCAACCATATTAATTTTTAAGAAATCATGTATCTGATTTCGGCAAACAGGTTATATTTGACGAGAAAATAACATTTTAGTGACAAACATGTTACATGGTCACCATACAAAAATAACATTTTGCTCTTGAAACATGTTTGAGGTGATCATATTCCTTCTCTGCGTGTACTGTGATACTGGCCACCAGAAATGAATTGAAAAGTGAAGGCCAAATTTGATCATTCAAATGAACTTCCCAGGCACAACTTCTAAAACAATGAAAAGGAACCAAAAACGCCGTACTTTCGTTCTACAATAAGCACATCCCAGCAAAAAAAGCGTCGCCAAAAAGTAGTTAAATGTTCTTTTTGGATCCGGAAGTGGTGCGAAATTGGCGCAAAAGCGATGAATTTATCATGGGCTTGTCATAGGATGGATGCCCACTATTTCAACAGCCGTTTTACTGAATTTTCATTACTTCTTCTTCACTTTGAATTCAGTGTTTTGGATGTGAATTAAAAAATTTTGTAATATTTCACAAAATATATATTTTTTTATGATTTTTAATGCATTTTAACGCTTGTCTGACACGTTTCAACTTAAATATTTTAAAAAATTCGCAATATTTCTAGATTGGATTTAGCATTTTGTTTGACAAAATTTTAATAATTTGTACCATTTTATTAATTCTTACCCTATCTTCAACCCATTTGAAGCAAACAAGTTACAATTACAATACAGAATATCTTTGGATCAAATTTTTTTGCTGGGATGTAAAATTCATTGGATATGATTCAAGTTTGACCTTCCTCCGGATCACAAATTAAGGATCCAAACTAATGTTTTTGGAAGCCTTTTTTTTCGCTGGTTGTTGTTGTAACAGTTTTTAATTTAGTTTCGTCCATATTGTTCTATGCTTGAGTAGTTCAACTAGTAGCCAGATCAAGAAACTCTGCGACAAGGATGGGGTGTGTCCAGAGTGATCTGGTTAGCTTGGCTTAGCTGGGCAAGCGAAAAGGTGACGAGTGTCATGTGGTCCTTGATTACAGATGGGACACACGTCAGCTACGCTGTTATCAATCACTGATAAGTAGGAATTGAGGCGGCTGTACTTGCCTGATCTTAGTTGGCCCAAAACTGCTCTGCTGTGGGAAGTCTCTCTCCTCCGGTGCTATGGGCGGTGGTTCGACTCCGAGAACAGGATTAACCTTGTAGCTTCTCACCGCTTCAGCTACAGTATCCTCATGAATCCTGTTCAGACCTGTCTGGTATGCTGCCTGATCTATAGGCTCTCTTTTATAACGCTGGATCTCGGGCTCTAGAAGGTGAAGATCAATCCTTAAATTCCTGGGTGGAGGTTGTCTATCCACAAGATGGTGATTTGGATGACAACTACGATAACAACCCAAGAGGTACTGCTTTGAAAACATGTAATTGTGTCGACGCACTGGGATGATCTTAGTTTCAGCATAAAGGTGAATCAGGGGTGTACTGCGGAGACATCCTGTTGCAGTTCAAAGGGCAGAGTTGTGACAGGTCTGTATGTTATACCACTGCGAGTCGCTCGTTTGAGGTGTCCACACTGGCACTGCATCGTTTACCACTGACCAGCCAATTTCCTTATATGTAGTCAACAAGGTTTCTTTGTCCGCACCCCAAGTGCTGCCGGCAAGCGACTTGAGGACCTTGTTTCTACCGCGGAGCTTATCACAAATTTCAGTGGCATGGGCGGACGACCTAAAAAGACTGTCGAATGTGACCCCGAGAATCTTGGGGTAATTTGTGGTCGGAATTATTTCGCCATCGACTCCGACATTCAACTGCCTGTGTTCTTCCGCCGTCCATGTAGTGAATAGTGTGGCTGAGGATTTGGTGGGAGATATCCTCAAATTTCTTGTAGTGAAATAACTGGTAAGATCAGCGAGGTTGACGTTCAATCGATCGCACATGTCATCAACAATGGGCCCGGATGCCATGATTGTACAACCGTCCGCATATGATACATCTCGTCGCCGTCAGGAGGGGGTGCAATCGAAGACAGGTAGAGATTAAACAGTGCCGGAGATATCACCCCACCCTGGGGAATTTCCTGTTTACCTCTACGGGGTTTTGGCTTTCTGCTCCTGAATTCCACATACGACTGGCGACCGCATAAATAATTCAGAGCCCAACGCTTGGTTCCTGCCGGTAAGGACGTATTCTCAATGTCCTCGAATAGTGTGGCATGGTTGACCGTATCGAATGCCTTCGATAGGTCAAGCGCCACGAGGACCGTCCTTCGACACGGCTTGGGCTGATTGAGTCCCATATTGATATGTGCTAAAATGGCATGCAATGCTGTCGTCGTGCTATGTACCGTACGGAATCCATGTTGATGGTGGGTAGCTGGAACAAGGCTGGGGAGGAGTAGTGCCTCAAGTGTCTTGGCTACTGGCGAGAGAAGGGATATCGGTCTGTACGATTCACCTTTGCTCGAGTCTTTTTCTGGCTTCAGTAGTGGAATCACCCTACCAATCATCGGGTATAATGAGTGATTCTAAGGACAAATTGAGGAGTCTGGTCAGGTACTCAACTCCCAGTATTCCCAGATGCTTCAGCATTAGCATTGAAATTCCGTAGGGGCCCAGCGCCTTGGATGGTTTCGTGGCTCTCCTTTTCGCTCTATCACTCTCGGGATGCTCGAAAACTGTCGGTTGAAAAATCTGGCGGATCTCTTTGGATCCGTCACCGTCACCGTCACCGACACGTCACCGTGACTGCGATTCCATCATCCCTTGTGGTGGGGTTCGAGAGAGCTCTCACTGTTGACCACAATTTACCAGTTCCTGTGCCTATGTTACATTGTTTCAGGTGCTCTAACCAAGTGTTCCGCTTGTGCTCGTCGAGTATCTTACTCTAGATTCAGTTCCTTGATTCTAGGATCAGCAGGGTTAGCTCGTCGAGTATCTTACTAATCTCTAGATTCAGTTCCCTGATTCTAGGATCAGCAGCGTTAGCACGACGGCGTTCATCACGCTCGTCTGCGAGTCCCCCCGCTTCGGCTGGGAAGTTGGGCAATTCGACCAGCGGGTATGAAGCGTGCGGCTGCTGCGTTGATGATGTCTCGGAACGCCCACTGGGCAACATGAACATGAGAGGGGGACGGGAGCTCACTAAAGCGGCGATCTGTGTATTCTCTGAAGCCTTCCAAGTTGGCTTTCTTTTGATTGATAAACGTCCGGTGTTCAGAGGTTATGAAATCGGAGGGTCGGTTAATGGTGAGAATTATGGGGAGGTGGTCTGAAACCAATGAAATGACGGGTTGCCAGGAAACGTCATTTATCAGACCAGGCGATGCTAAGGATAAATCTGGCGAACTGTTGCAATCACCCATAATTCTCGTGGGGGGCCTGTTCGTTCACCGTGCAAAATGTGGAGTCATTTATATGCTCTGCCAAAGCTATGGCTCTCTGGTCATTACCCAGGAGAGAATGAAGTTCGTGGTGGGCATTAAAGTTTCCTAGAACCAATCGGTTATGCCCGCACAACAGCCACTCAATGTTTGGGCTATAACCTGGAGCACAGCTACCAACCGGCGGTCTATACACATTGTATAGCTCTATCTCGGCAGCCCCAGACTTGATTGCTACCCCCCATACATTCCATATGCGGGTCACTAGTGTCTGGCACAAGCGATATAGTTCTATAAAATTAAAATAAAATTAGGCTCATTTGCATATAAGAAAAAAATTCTCCTTCTTCCTTTTGAGAAGTTTGCGAGCCATATGTGATAGGAATAGCTAATATCCTCCTCAGTTTTAAAATGACTAATTTCACATTAAGATCATCTATCCACTGTATCTCATATGGTGACATTGTGCACAGACAACATATCGAAGGGGACAAACGTTAGTTGGCGGCTGGAAAACGAGACTCCAGTGAGAATTAATTACAACTATCAAAAGTTATTAGTAACAATTATGTTTGTTATGTGACAAACTCAATGAAATATGCTTAGACGCACACCCACGCAAACAAACATACACATCAGCATACATTGAGTCATACATATAGATGGCTGTAGGTGGGTTAATGTGTGTCTGCGTGTGTGTGTGTGCATTATTATACCGCCACCACAGACAAACAGCAAAAACACTCTAGAGGCTTTCAATAAAACATTAAGTCAAGCATCGGAAACAGGAACCGAAAAAAATATGCTAACAAAAGAAGACAAAGAGCCACTACAGACACACACACATGCCCGCCCACAAATGTGTCGAAGTCGAAGAAGAAGCAAACTCCCTTTTGTGGTGTCATAGTATGGCAGTCGGCATATAATAGAATTTAATTTGTTAAGGGAATTATGGAAGACCCATAAGATTGTCGGTTCATAATATAAACCGCACAATGGTAGCTAATTGCTGTTGCTTATGCTTCTGCTTCAGCTGGTTGATATGAACTACGTTTGTTAGTTAAATACCAGAAGAATTTACTAAATGGTATTTAAAAATTGATTTTATGGTCGTTTATTTTAGTTGTTAGGTAGATAGTTAGGAGTTGTAGTAAAAGAGAGACTAATTTTCTAGAGAGAAGTCTCGATGGAGAGAAGTATGAAATCGTTGTTGGGATTAATGGATCACATTCTACCCTAAACCAATTTAAAACTTCTCTAAGCCAAGTTACCGTTGTGCAATGATTTATAATATATATTTTCTGGACTTTCAAGGATTTATAATTTATTGAATAGGATGTAACACAGAACAAGTATATACGGCCGTAAGTTCGGCCAGACCGAAGCTTATGTACCCTCCACCATGGATTGTGTTGAAACTTCTCCTGAAGACTGTCATCCACAATCGAATTACTTGAGTTGCGGTAACACTTGCCGATGGCAAGGTATCGTAAAACTTCCTAACACCGTAATATATACCACATAGTCTATATTTGGTATATACTAAACTAAAAAAGGCATATTAAATACGTATATAATTAAGTTTAAAGTTTCTATAGAAATAACATTTTGACAAAATAATATTTTGACAATATTTTCTATAGAAGTAAAATTTGAAAAATATTCTCTATAGAAATGAAATTTAGAAATAATTTTCTATAGAAATGAAATTTAGAAATAATTTTCTATAGAAATAAAATTTTGACAAATTTTTCTATAGAAATAACATTTTGACAATGTTTTCTATAAAAATAAAATTTTGGTAGATTATTTTTGGCTCGAGTGGCAACCATGGTTCGAGTGGCAACTATTTTTGGCTCGAGTGGCAACTATGAACCGATATGGACCAATTTTTGTGTGATTGGGGATCGGCTATATATAACTATAGACCGATATGGACCAATTTTGGCATGGTTATTAGAGGACTTATTCTAACACCACGTAGGAAATTTCAACCGGATCGGATGAATTTTGCTCCTCCAAGAGGCTCCGGAGGACAAATATGGGGATCGATTTATATGGGAGCTATATGGACCGATATGGACCAATTCTTGCTTGGTTGTTAGAGACCATATACTAACACCACGTATCAAATTTCAACCGGATCGGATGAATTTTGCTCCTCTAAGAGGCTCCGCAAGCCAAATCGGGGGATCGGTTTATATGGGGGCTATATATAATTATGGACCGATATGGACCAAATTTTGGGGATCGGCTTATATGGGGGCTATATATAATTATGGACCGATATGGACCAATTTTTGCATGGTTGTTTGAGACAATATACTAACACAACGTACCAAATTTCAATCGGATCGGATGACTTTTGCTACTCTAAGAGGCTCCGCAAGTCAAATCGGGGGATCGGTTTATATGGGGGCTATATATAATTATGGACCGATATGGACCAAATTTTGCAAGGTTATTAGATATGGACCAATTTTGGCATGGTTGTTAGAGACCATATACTAATACCATGTACCAAATTTCAGCCGGATCGGATGAAATTTGCTTCTCTTATAGCAATCGCAAGCCAAATTTGGGAGTCCGTTTATATGGGGGCTATACGTAAAAGTGGACCGATGTGGCCCATTTGACCTACATCAATAACAACTATTTGTGCCAAGTTTCAAGTCGATAGCTTGTTTCGTTCGGAAGTTAGCGTGATGTCAACAGACGGACGGACGGACATCCTCAGATCGATTCAGAATTTCACCACGACCCAGAATATATATATTCTGGGTCGTGGTGAAATTCTGTCTGTCTCTTGTAACCACGCTACAGCCTTCAATAATGGCGCTATCGTCCTGAAATTTGGCACAGATTCGGGATTTGTTTGCAGGCAGATCAAGTACAAAGATGGGCTATATCGGTCCAAGTTTTGATATATTCCCCATATAAACCGACCCTCCGATTTGGGGTCATGAACTTTTAAAAACCGTAGTTTTTATCTAATTTGCCTGAAAATTTAAATCTAGAAGCATTTTGGGACCATAAAGAGGTGTGTCGAAAATGGTCCGTATCGGTCCATGTTTTCGTACAGCCCCCATATAGACCGATCTCCGGATTTAATTTCTTGGGCTCCTAGAAACTGTATTTACTATCCGATTTGCCTGAAATTGAAAAACTAGAGGTATTTTATGACCAGAAATAGGTGTGCAGAAAATGGGATGCATCGGTCCATGTTTTGGTATAGCCCCCATATAGACCGATCTCCCGATTTCACTACTTGGTCGTCTAGAAACTGTATTTTCTATCCGATTTGCTTGAAATTGCAAATCTAGAGATATTTTAAGACCACAAATAGGTGTGTTGCAAATGGGGAGTATCGGTCCAGGTTTTGATATAGCCCCCATATACACCGATCCCACGATTTGGGGTATTGAGCTTCTAGAAACCATAGTTTTTATTCGATGTACCTAAAATTGGAAATCTAGATGTATTTTAGGACCACAAATAGTTGTGCAGAAAATGGGGTGTATCGGTCCATGTTTCGGTGTAGCCCCCATATAGACCGATCTCCCAAATTTACTTCTTGGGCTTCTAGCATCCGTAGTTTTTATCCAATTTGCCAGAAATTAGCAATCTAGAGGTATTTTAGGACCATAAAAAGGTGTGTTGAAAATGGTCTGTATCGGTCCAAGTTTTGGTATAGGCCGCTTATAGACTGATCGCCCGACTTTACTTCTTGGGCTTCTTGAATTCGTAGTTTTACCCAATTTGTGTCGAAAATTTTGAGTATTGGTCCATGTTTTGGTATAGCCCCCAGGTTGGCTGATAAGTCCCCGGTCTAACAAAGAAAAACACATTTTTTTGTCACAATTCGTTTTCAATATTCAACATAGTTCCCTTCAAGAGCGATATAACGATTATAACGACCTTCCAATTTTTTGATACCATTTTGGTAGTACTCCTTCGGTTTTACCTCAAAATAGGCCTCAGTTTCGGCGATCACCTCTTCATTCCAGCCATATTTTTCCCTGCGAGCATCCTTTTGAGGTCTGAGAACAAGAAAAAGTCGCTGGGGCCAGATCTGGAGAATACGGTGGGTGGGGAAGCAATTCGAAGCCCAATTCATGAATTTTTGCCATCGTTCTCAATGACTTGTGGCACGTTGCGTTGTCTTAGTGGAACAACACTTTTTTATACCCACCACCATAGAATGGTGACGGGGGTATAATAAGTTTGTCATTCCGTTTGTAACACATCGAAATATCGATTTCCGACTATATAAAGTATATATATTCTTGATCAGGGAGAAATTCTAAGACGATATAACGATGTCCGTCTGTCCGTCTGTCTGTCTGTCTGTTGTAATCACGCTACAGTCTTCAATAATGAAGCAATCGTGCTGCAATTTTGCACAAACTCGTCTTTTGTCTGCAGGCAAGTTCGAAGATGGGCTATATCGGTCCAGGTTTTGATATAGGTCCCATATAAACCGACCTCCCGATTTAGGGTCTTGGGCTTATAGAAATCGTAGTTTTATCCAATTTGCCTGAAATTTGAAATCTAGAGGTATTTTATGACCATAAAGAGGTGTGCCAAAAATGGTGAGTATCGGTCCATGTTTTGGTATAGCCCCCATATAGACCGATCTCCCGATTTTACTTCTTGGGCTTATAGAAACCGCAGTTTGTATTCAATTTACCTGAAATTGGAAATCTAGAGGTATTGTAGGACCACAAATACGTGTGCCAAAAATTGTGAGTATCGGTCCATATTTTGATATAGCCCCCATATAGACCGATCTCCCGATTTTACTTCTTGGGCTTATAGAAACCGCAGTTTTCATTCAATTTACCTGAAATTGGAAATCTAGAGGTATTGTAGGACCACAAATACGTGTGCCAAAAATTGTGGGTATCGGTCCATGTTTTGGTATGGTCCCCATATAAAACGACCTCCCGATTTGGGGTCTTGGGCTTATAGAAACCGTAGTTTTTATCCAATTTGTCTGAAATTGGAAATCTACAGGTATTTTAGGACCATAAAGAGGTGTGCCGAAAATGGTGAGTATCGGTCCATATTTTGGTATAGCCCCCATATAGACCGATTTCCCGATTTTACTTCTTGGGCTTCTAGAATCCGAAGTTTTTATCCTATTTGCCTGAAATTGGAAATCTAGAGGTATTTTCGGGTCATTAAGAGGTGTGCGGAAAACGGTGAGTATCGGTCCATATTTTAGTATAGCCCCAAGAACGATCTCCCGATTTAACTCCTTGGGTTTCTAGAAACCCTAGTTTTTATCTGATTTGCCTGAAATTGTAAATATTCTGGTATTTTAGGCTCACAAAAACGTGTATCGGATTAAGTTTTTATCGGTCCATTTGGTAATGCCTCCATATAGACCGACTTCACTTCTTGAGGGTGTAGAAGGCGCACTGATCATGAAAATTGCTTGAAACTCAATGTAAAATTTCCAGATTTTACTTCTACAGATTTAAGATTTCAAATCAAGACGTTATTTTATAATTTTCTTGCACACTTACAAGAGATGTTAATGATTCCTCTAAAAGTCAAACAAAAATGGTTCTTATAAATCCAGAATCTAATATAGTTCTCATAGGTGAATTCTTTAAATTTATCTTCGGGAAGTGTCCTCAAGTCCTCTAGCCCTCTTGAAATTTCAAAGGAACCCCTTATATTTGGTTCATGGTGGTGGGTATTTAAGATTCGGCCCGGCCGAACTTAGTGCTGTATATACTTGTTCTTCTTAATATGGGGGCCGTTTTGCCGCGATTTCGACCTTCAAACGCTCCAATAACGCCACATAATAGTCACTGTTGAAGGTTTTTCCCTTCTCAAGATAATCGATAAAAATTATTCCATGCGCATCCCAAAAAAACAGAGGCCATTACATTGCCAGCGGACTTTTGAGTCTTTCCATACTTCGGAGACGGTTCACCGGTCGCTGTCCACTCAACCGACTGTCGATTGGACTCAGGAGTGTAGTGATGGAGCCATGTTTCATCAATTGTCAAATATCGACGGAAAAACCCGGGTGTAATACGAGTTAACAGCTGCAAACACCGCTCGGAATCATCAAGACTTTGTTGTTTTTGGTCAAATGTGAGCAACCATTTTACACAGAGCTTCCGCATATCCAAATATTGATGAATGATATGACCAACACGTTCCGTTGATTTCTTTAAGGCCTCTGCTATCTCGATCAACTTCATTTTACGGTCATTCAAAATAATTTTGTGGATTTTTTTGATGTTTTCGTCGGTAACCACCTCTTTCGGGCGTTCACCGTGTTCCGTGCTCATTTCACTACGCTTGAATTTTGCATACCAATCAATAATTGTTGATTTCCCTGGGGCAGAGTCCGGAAACTCATTATCAAGCCAAGTTTTTGCTTCCACCGTATTTTTTCCCTTCAGAAAACAGTATTTTATCAAAACACGAAATTCCTTTTTTTCCCATTTTTTTCACAATAACAAAAGTTGCTTCACAAAAGACGCTCTATCTCACAAACTAATTGACTTACAGGAGCTCTCCCTGAGCATTTTTGCCAAAGACACCATGTGTCTAACTGGTCTTCTTCTGGGTGTCGCAAACATATGCACTAACTTATAATACACAGTATGGCGCAGGGCATAAAAAGCTCACTTATATTACAGAGAAGCTGATATGTAATGCAATAAAGTAACGCTCATATTTTATTATTCAAAAACAAGACATGTATCAAATTTTAGAAACATATTATATTTGTCCGCATTGTTGCTATTTATTCTAATAGACAACAAATGACATCACACGCTGAACGAAAACGGCTCAGTGTTGTTTTGGTCCATGCCCGGCAAAGGGGGAATTGTCGACACTTTTGTAATTTTTAGTGCCAACCTATACCTCAAAACGAATCAGTTGCAAATATCCAACGCATTTAGATCCGCAGACTTTGGTGGCAATTGTGCAGTAGAATGAAGCAAGAAACCTCTTTTTAAGGCATTCTGTTTGACGCGTGCTGTGTTTGATGGTTCTGAGACCTGTGGGAATGAATTCATGGTCTGCGGCCAAAATGTTTGTCTGCATTTATTTATTTCACTACATCCCTATCGCCACTTCAGACTAATCTAATTCCATAATTTCACCACTTGACGTTCGTTCGTTCATTTTGTTTTCGTGCATTTGTTGCATAGTGTAATCACAAAAAGCACACAAATCCACTTGATATCATTTACGCCGCATCATTCCAAAAACCCATCATAATATTTGCTTCATATAACTCAACAATTTAGTGACGATTATGAGTTCATCTGTCATCATAGTCGTCAACACTGGTGTCCATAGTAGCAGTACGTTAATATGCTGATATTTTCATCTGGCAAGCGCCAAGGCTTAATGTCGCATCATTTGTGCACTCCAGGCAGGCTCTATTAGCCTAAAGTTTTGCTTCATTATTTTCATTTTTCTGTTGGTTGTTGTTGATTTTTTTAGCCCAGTGAGTTGAGTGAGTGCTGCTCCTTCTTTCAGTTCTAGTGAGATGCTCCTTAAGGTTCATAATGTTTGGTTGATTGTGGATCCAAAAGAATGATTCAAATGTTGGGTAGATATAAGAAATACTGAAAATATTGCGAATGAGTGAGTGTTGCTCCTGCTGACATCAGTGAAGAGCTCAACGTGCATCTTGTTAGGCTACATGATGGCATGCTGTGATGATGAAATGTTGCCACAGTCATTTTTATGTGCAACATTTATTAAAAAAGAAAAGAAACAAAAACAACAACAAAAATTCCCAAAATATGAAACAGCAATAAAACTATAGCATATGGGACCGATTAGGGATGCCACTATGGTGAGAGAGAGAGGAATTTAAATACAAAATTTTGAGTGTTATGAAGTTTGAAATTGATATGCTTTTCAGAATCCCTACATATAATATAATAATATGTGATAATATTTATGATAAAAATTATTGTTAGAGACCATATACTAACACTACGTACCATATTTCAACCGAATCGGATGAACTTTGCCCTTCCACGAGGCTCCGGAGGTCAAATCTGGGGATCGGTTTAAATGGGAGCTATATATAATTATGGATCGATACGAACCAATTTTTGCATGATTGTTAGATACCATATACTAACTCCAACAACCAAATTTCAACCGGATCGGATGAATTTTGCTCCTCCAAGAAAATACGGAGGTTAAATCTGGGGAACGTTTTATATGGGGGCTATATATAATTATGGACTGATATGAACCAATTTTGGCATGGTTGTTAGAGACCATATACTAACACTACGTACCAAATTTCAACCGGGTCGGATGAATTTTGCTCTTCCACGAGGCTCCTGAGGTCAAATATGGGGATCGGTTTAAATGGGAGCTATATATAATTATGGACCAATACGAACAAAATTTTGCATGATTGTTAGATACCATATATTAACACCGACTACTAAATTTTCGACCGGATCGGATGAATTTTGTTCCTCCAAGAAAATCCGGAGGTTAAATCTGAGGAACGTTTTATATGGGAACTACAGTCAGTCCAAGCCAAACTCGGACACTTGTAAAATTTTTATTTTTGCTGGAATATTAACAAAAGTTTAAATAGAAGAAAAACTATTATTAACGTTTTAAGTGTCATTTTATTAATCTTGTAAAAACAGAAAAAAAAAATTCAAATTCATAAATTCAAAAGTGAAATATATGGAAAAAACTTTATGTAGTTCAAAATGGTCGCACAAGTCAAACTCGGACATCTCAAAAAAATTCAAATTGGATCCATATTTTCGGTTCTTTAATACTTGGTATGTAGACCTTTGCTACTTTTGACCATTTTTTCGGAATAGATTGCAGCAACTTCTTGCAATATTCTGGAGGTATTTTGTTCCACTCTTCACCCAAAATCCTTTTTAAGTCAGCTTTATTGGACACCACATTTTCCTGGACTCGTTTGTTGAGATAATCCCATAAATTTTCAATTGGGTTTATATCTGGGCTTTGTGGTGGTGTTTCCATTACGTGGGGGACATTATACAAAAGCCATGATCGAACTTTATAGGCTTTATGTTTCGGATCATTATCTTGGTAGAAGTACCAGCCCTCACTAAGTCCCAGTTTCCGAACACTATGGGGAATATTTTCCTTGAGGATATCTAAATATACATTGTGGTCCATAACTCCATCAATAAAATGCAATGATCCAGGTCCCGCTGCGGAAAAAGAGCCCCAAACCATCACTGATCCACCACCATGTTTTACGGTCGGTTTAAGGTTTGTTAAACGTAACTCCTGATTTGGCCCCCTCCACACAATCGGTTTACCATCTGAGCCAAAAACATTGAATTTGCTCTCATCTGTAAATAAGACATTGCTCCAAAACAAAAAATCTTTGTTCTCGTGCTCCTTCGCGAAATCCAGACGTATTTTTTGATTACGCTTGCTTATAAATGGTTTCTGTCTTGCCTTTCTTCCATTTAGACCGGCCTTGTGAAGCACGTTTCTTATGGTAGATGGGCTAGCTTTTTTACCTAGCTCATTTTCAGCTAAAGAAGCAAGTTTTGGAGCACTTATAAAGGAGGAACATTTTGTTCCCCCTTTATTTCCTCATCTTGAAGCGCTTTATAACATTGTGTACGGTCCAATGGCTTCTATTAACCATTTTCGAGATTTCTCGTACACTTTTGCCTTCCTGAGAATGCTTAATAATAAGTTTTCTGAGTTCAATACTAGTTTGTCCTCTTTGTCTAGAATTCGTGCTTCTAATTACATGAATGTTGCGGAAATGAAATAAATTCACAAAATGGTTATTCCCCAATTTACTACAAAGCAATTCCATGCACTGAATTGCATAAAAACACAGAGTTGCAATTTATGGGTCAATAATGTCATTTGTCCGATTTTGGCTTGCGCACTATTTTTTAGGTACCAGTTGTTTTTCTGATCCAGTTTTTGTTGCCCTTCATGCATGATGGATTTCCTTTTTGTTTTCAAATGCTTAAGGTATAGGCATACAAATAACGACTTTCCAGATTCCTTGATTCAAATTTTGTCCGAATTGTAACAAATCATTAATAATTTGCTACAGTGTCCGAGTTTGGCTTGGACTGACTGTATATATAATTATCGACCGATACCAACCAATTTTTGCATGTTTGTTAGATACCATATACTAACACCACCTACCAAATATCAACCGGATCGGATGAAGTTTGCTCTTCCAAGAGTCGGTTTATGCATAAGCGTAGGAAGGCCTCTGGGGAGGGGGCTTAGACCCCCCCAGAAAAATTTTAGCCCCCCCCCCCAGAATTTGAAACTCTATTTATGATTTTCCATTTTTCAATAAATGTCAATAGTTTTTTTAATTTTTATAAAAATTAAACAAGTATATACAATCGCACAAATTTCCGCTAAAGACTTTCATGAACAATCGAATTACTTGGGTTGTGGTAGCAGTTGCCGATGGCAATGTTTGAAGTCAGATATTTATGAATTGATTTAGTTTAGTCAATTTAATTAAAACAATAGTAATTGATATTAAAACTATTCTTTCATAAATTAATAGCTGCGAAAAAGCGTTGCCAAAAAAGTAGTGAAAATGTTCTTTTTGGGTGTAGAAGTGGTGCAAAATTGGCGGAGAAGCAATGAATGTAATATGACCTTGTCATAGGACAAATGTCCACCGTTTCAACAGCCGTTGCAATGAATTTGCATCACTTCTTAAGGAGAGATCCGAATTCAGTGTTTTGAATGTGAATTAAAAATTTTTTTCCCAAATAAATAATTTTTATATTGTTTTTATGATTTTGAATACATTCTGACGCATGTTTGAAACGTTTTTCCTGGAATAATTTCAAAAATTATCGATTTTTCTATAATGGATTTAGCAGTTTTGTGGCAAAATTTGAATAATTTGTACCAATTTATTTATTCTTACTCTTTTTTTAAACTATTTGAAAAAAATGAAAACAAAAAATTACACATTAAAATATGCAAAAAAAATTAAGTAAAAAAAACTTCCTGTGTAGTTAAGATAATTGAGGACATTTTTGGAAGTACTTTTAAAGTTGTTCCTTTAGAACAATTCACAATTTTTTTGCTGGGAAAAGTGTGGAACTACTTTTAGTTGCTTTTTATAAATTGTTTGTCGAGTTATTTTGATGTCAAATTTTGTATTCAATTTTATGAAATAAAACATTAATTGAACCTATAAGTTCAGTCTATAAATTTTAGCTAGGGGGGCTATAACCCCCCCTAGGAAAATTGTCTAGCTACGCTAATGGGTTTATGTGGGGCTATATATAAAAGTGGTCCGATATGGCCCATTTTCAATAACATCCGACCTACATCAATAACAACTACTTGTGCCAAGTTTCAAATCGATAGCTTATTTCGTTCGGAAGCTAGCCTGATATAAACAGACGGACTGACCGGCGCGGTAGATCGACCCAGAATTTCACCACGACCCAGAATATATATACTCTGTGGGGTCTTAGAGAAATATTTCGATGTGTTACAAACGGAATGACAGAGTCAATATACCCCCCCCCCCCCCCATCCTACGGTGGAGGGTATAAAAAAATGGGCTTTATTGGTAAATATACGATGCGTGTGTGAGTTTCATCTTTTTCACTCACAACACTTCCGAACAGTGGTGCAGGCTTTCAAAGATGGGCTTTAAAGGACTTTTGAAAGTCGAAAGGATTGAAATTTGGTATCTTTTGTTTTTTTTTTTAATTCTATCTTTAGTAATTTCCCTTTATTTGTTGTTATGGTATTCCCTCATCTCACATACCTATATGCATTGTTGTAAAATTCATACCATCATGTCACCAAGAAACTTAAAGAGGAAGGGGTACAAAAATTCTCGGCTTTTGTGGCACTACAATATTTTACGAATTTCCACTCTATGGCTGCCAACTTTTTGGTAATGCAAAGCAGCAAGGTCTATCTGGCTGATGTAGATTGCGGCTGCAGTGGGGCACTTGTATGCCTCTTGCATTTTCATTGTCTCTCCTTGCAAACTTCCAGGCGATACACTTGTCATTTGATGATTACACGCAGATAGAAGATCCACAGGAACCCAAGCATTCTTTCATACATATCAGCCAGACAACATTACATTCTGTAATATGCACTCATTTACAAAAAACATACACACACATACACTCATCCACGCACACCTATAGGAATTCATTCACAGCGCCATCGTCATCATCGTAAATAAACACACGATGTGATAGTGTCACTACATGGATCTTCATTCATTCTTTCGATTCTCTCAGCATGTCACAAATGTTGCACGAATGTTGGTGTTGGTGGTGAGTTTGTGTGTGTGTGTCAACGTGTATGTTGGTTGGTTTGGTGCAACAATGCAAATTATTGCACAGTAGTTTCATTAGGATTAGGATTTAGTATTTAATAAACATTTAAAATGAACCTTTTATTATGCCCTGTGCAAAAAGGTTGTTGTACGTCATACAGGGTATTATAAGTTAGAACATATGTTTGCAACGCCCAGAAGGAGACGAGATAGACACATGGTCCAATGGTCTTCAAATACAGTAATACCTTGATTTACGTCGTGATTGGAATTTGACGACGTTAATCGAAATGACGTAAACCGAATTAAAAATTGATCATACTTACTCCTAAGTCCGCTGTGTCCGAAAATCAAAACAATAATGAATTCATGATTGAAAAGCTATATACACATAGAAATAAATCAAATTCCTTTACTTTTACTTATAAATTGTCAACAACTGAGGCGGCGTAAATCGAATGGCGACGCGAAACAGAGTTGGATGTAGCAAAAAAATCGACGACGTACATCGAAGTTGGACGGAACAAAAACGTTGACGACCTAAATCGAAACAACGTAAACCGAGGCGACGTAAATCGAAGGATTGCTGTATATGTTTTGGGTTAGAATAGAACCCCAATTTTGGAAAAAATCGCTTCAGATTATATATAGCTCCCATATACACGCAAAAAAAATAATTCTTTCCTCCCAAACGAAATTTTAGACAAACAAAGTTCGTTTCTAATTTGCTTTTCGCTGTAAAAAAGTTTATTTGGAGAAAAGTATATACTGTTTGTGATAAACATTTACTCTTTTCCAGGATGTAAAAACAATTTCACAAAGACTAACTCAAAAAACAATCTTTTCTGGCTAATTGAATTTTCCCTCACATCTTTCTCACTTCCACGATGTTTTTATACCCACCACCATAGAATGGTGACGGGGGTATAATAAGTTTGTCATTCCGTTTGTAACGCATCGAAATATCGATTTCCGACTATATAAAGTATATATATTCTTGATCAGGGAGAAATTCTAAGACGATATAACGATGTCCGTCTGTCCGTCTGTCTGTCTGTCTGTCTGTCTGTCTGTTGTAATCACGCTACAGTCTTCAATAATGAAGCAATCGTGCTGAAATTTTGCACAAGCTCGTCTTTTGTCTGCAGGCAGGTCAAGTTCGAAGATGGGCTATATCGGTCCAGGTTTTGATATAGTCCCCATATAAACCGACCTCCCGATTTGGGGTCTTGGGCTTATAGAAATCGTAGTTTTTATCCAATTTGCCTGAAATTTGAAATCTGGAGGTATTTTATGACCATAAAGAGGTGTGCCAAAAATGGTGAGTATCGGTCCACGTTTTGGTATAGCCCCCATATAGACCGATCTCCCGATTTTACTTCTTGGGCTTATAGAAACCGCAGTTTTTATTCAATTTACTTGAAATTGGAAATCTAGAGGTATTGTAGGACCACAAATACGTGTGCCAAAAATTGTGAGTATCGGTCCATATTTTGGTATAGCCCCCACATAGACCGATCTCCCGATTTTACTTCTTGGGCTTATAGAATTTATCTGAAATTGGAAATCTAGAGGAATTGTAGGACCACAAATATGTGTGCCAAAAATTGTGAGTATCGGTCCATATTTTGGTATAGCCCCCATATAGACCGATCTCCCGATTTTACTTCTTGGGTTTATAGAAACCGCAGTTTTTATTCAATTTACCTGAAATTGGAAATCTAGAGGTATTGTAGGACCACAAATACGTGTGCCAAAAATTGTGAGTATCGGTCCATATTTTGGTATAGCCCCCATATAGATCGATCTCCCGATTTTACTTCTTGGGTTTATAGAAACCGCAGTTTTTATTCAATTTACCTGAAATTGGAAATCTAGAGGTATTGTAGGACCACAAATACGTGTGCCAAAAATTGTGAGTATCGGTCCATATTTTGGTATAGCCCCCATATAGATCGATCTCCCGATTTGGGGTCTTGGGCTTATAGAAACCGTAGTTTTTATCCAATTTGTCTGAAATTGGAAATCTAGAGGTATTTTAGGACCATAAAGAGGTGTGCCGAAAATGGTGAGTATCGGTCCATATTTTGGTATAGCCCCCATATAGACCAATTTCCCAATTTTACTTCTTGGGCTT
This sequence comes from Haematobia irritans, assembly GCF_050003625.1. Taxonomy (NCBI): domain Eukaryota; kingdom Metazoa; phylum Arthropoda; class Insecta; order Diptera; family Muscidae; genus Haematobia; species Haematobia irritans. The sequence continues at coordinate 195,395,951 of NC_134398.1, read as the reverse complement.
CTAGAATCCGAAGTTTTTATTCTATTTGCCTGAAATTGGAAATCTAGAGGTATTTTCGGGTCACAAAGAGGTGTGCCGAAAATGGTGAGTATCGGTCCATATTTTAGTATAGCCCCCATAAGAACGATCTCCCGATTTAACTCCTTGGGTTTCTAGAAACCGTAGTTTTTATCTGATATGCCTGAAATTGTAAATATTCTGGTATTTTAGGCTCACAAAAACGTGTATCGGATTAAGTTTTTGTCGGTCCATTTGGTAATGCCTCCATATAGACCGACTTCACTTCTTGAGGGTGTAGAAGGCGCACTGATCATGAAAATTGCTTGAAACTCAATGTAAAATTTCCAGATTTTACTTCTACAGATTTAAGATTTCAAATCAAGACGTTATTTTATAATTTTCTTGCACACTTACAAGAGATGTTAATGATTCCTCTAAACCTCAAACAAAAATGGTTCTTATAAATCCAGAATCTGATATAGTCCTCATAGGTGAAATCTTTAAATTTATCTTCGGGTAGTGTCCTCAAGTCCTCAAGCCCTCCTGAAATTTCAAAGGAAACCCTAATATTTGGTTCATGGTGGTGGGTATTTAAGATTCGGCCCGGCCGAACTTACTGCTGTATATACTTGTTTAGTTCTTAGCTCTTGGTCTAGAAGAAATTATACGATTTTATAAATTTTTAAAATTTTACCTTTCGCTTGGACGGAGAATCGAAGCGCGGACCATGCAATTTGTAAGCCAGCACACTATCCACTGAGCTACGTAGCTGTTATTATCATCAATAGCTAACTATCCATATAAGTTATATTAATATAGCATAGCTTGCGGCGCCCACGAGCCAAACAAACTTTATTTAACAGAAACAAACATTTAGTTGGGCACCGTGGAGCAGTGGTTGCTACGTCCGCCTTGCATGCCAAGGGTCGTGGGTTCGAGCCCTGCTTCGACCGAACTCCAAAAAGTTTTTTTGTTTTTTATATATATTCCAGATATGTTCGAAAGATTCCGAAAACATGTTCAACATTACATACTACTATATTAAATTTTTACTATGAACTGTAAAAGACTTAAAGACATAAGGTCAGAAAAGAACAGTGCTTGATATAAACGAAATGGACTGTGTTGTTGGTTCAAAAATATTTTTTTTTATTGAAAAAATAAAATTTTGTAACAAACGAATTTTTTTGGTGATAAAAGTTTAAAATTATCGAAGACATTAAAAAAACTCTAACAAAAGAAAAACGTTTTGGGTACACGTTTTCCAAACGTTTTTTTTTTTTTTTTTCTTTGCGTGTATATCTTTCGTCCGATATGCACTTACATGACCCCAGAAATCAGAGTTTTACCCTAATATGCTTCAAGCTTAGAACTAAGAGTACATCTGAAAGTATCGTAAACGGTTCGATTTACACTCATATGACCACAGAAGCCATAGTTTTATTCCGATTTACATGAAATTTGACACAGGGAGTAGAATTTACAGTATAGCTATCCATCTCACATTTTGTTTGAATCAGTTCAGATTTAGATATAGCTCCCATATATGTCTTTTTTCCGATTTGGGCATCCCACATTTACCTTGTACGATCGTCACCGTTTAGTCGAAAACTTGTAAAAATTACTTAACTTGTCCAGTTCGGGTCAGATACATATATATGTGAGCATAAACCTTTATATATAGCACCCAACAACTTTAAATGATTTGATATGGTACAAAGTGGCCCAGGGTATATTACGTTCGGCCCCGTCCGACTTTAGACCTTTTTTTATACACCGAAAAAAAAGTGAACTGTTTTATAGGAAGAATGAACTATAGTTATGGTATACCACGCACGAAAATTGAACTAAATTCTACTCCACATTTTGAGATTGAGACAAGACAAGGCGTTGTTAAAACCAGGAAATTTTAATGCCCTGTTGTACTTTTTAACTGCAGTTCACGAAATTACATCTTCTCAAAGAAGAAAAAATTAACTAAAAGTAAAGAAGAAAATCATTGGCGCCAAATCATGACCATTTTAACCATACAGTAGTTCATTCTTACTATTTTTAGGAATCGTACGAAAATTTTCATTGGTTTTAGTTCATATTGAACTTATGTGTACGGTCATTGAACTTTATACTCACGTTTAGTTCATAAAATTTTTGAGACATACTTAAAAAAAGTAATATTTAATAAAGCTGTGGAAAATTTCCATAAAAATAATAAATTTTAACAACAAGCAAATAATTTTTTTCCAATAAAAATAAGTTAAATTTAGCGTTAGTTTAACTACAGACATTTTTTTCTGTGTACCTTCCATCATAGGGTGGGGGGTATATTAACTTTGTCATTCCGTTTATAACACATCTAAATATTACTCTAAGACACCATAAAGTATATATATTCTGGGTCGCGGTGAAATTCTGATTCCATCTAAGCATGCCCGTCCGTCCATCTGTTGAAAGCACGCTCACTTCTGAACGAAACAAGCTATCGATTTGAAACTTGGCACAAGTAGTTGTTATTGATGCAGGTCGGATGGTATTACAAATGGGCCATATCGGTCCACTTTTACGTATAGCCCCCATATAAATGGATTCCCAGATTTGGCATGCGGACCCTCTCAGAGAAGCATATTCCATCAAAACCGGCTGAAATTTGGTACATAGTGTTAGAATAGGGTCTCTATTCTATTCACAACGGTCCATAATTATATATAGCCCCCATGTAAATCGATGCCCAGATTTGACCTCCGGAGCCTCATGAATGAACGAAATTCATCCGATTCGGTTGCAAATTGGTACGTGGTGTTAGTATATGATCTCTAACAACCATGCAGGAATTGGTCCATATCGGTCCATAATTATATGTAGCCCCCATATAAACCTGATCCCCAGATTTGACCTCCGGAACCCTTTGGAAGAGCAAAATTCACCCGATCCGGTTGAAATTTGGTACGTGGTGTTAGTATATGGTCTCTAACAACTGTAACGATCCACCTTCACGGGCCCTGCTTCCTCCGAGATTGGCTACCTCCTTGCCGCCGGCCGTGCTCAGTCTTGGGCGGTTCTTGCTCTTTAGAAGCAGACACGGAATCATTATCATATAAGTAAAATAAGGTAGCTCTTTTGATAGGACACAGATGAGCAAAGAAGGGATATTAGAGAAAAATAGAAACTAAAAATTTTGAATGATGTTTGTTTAAAAGGGCTGCATTAGATGTCGACTTGCCGCCTATTCTTAAACCTCCCACTCAACCATGTCAACATTTGTCTGTTGACCTGCATTGCCATCTTCTACAATGAGTTTTTCACCTTTCGTAAGGAAAACTAAAACTTATAAATTCATTTCAATAGATTATATTTACATAAATATAGGGTAACAAATATTGCAAGAAAAATCCTGACTAAATAAAATTTATTAATAAAAGTTACTAAACGTACTAAAAATGACTTAGAAGAAATGTTTTAAATTTGACCGAAAGATAAAATTGATTTTTGAATTAGAACAAAATTAATCGTATATAATTAAAATCTGGCTAACATTTTATAGGTGTGATATAGTAAAATATTTAAATATTAAAGTGTAATTTTGAGCATATACAAAAATGAAATAAATAAATTTTGACTCACCAATTTAATCCTTAGTTGTCTCCAGGCCTGATGACTTCGGATCTATTGTTTTTTTATTTTTTTTTTAAGGGTATAAAATCTATATTATATATATTTCAAAATTGCATAGCTCACGAGAAAGGTAAATTTTTATAAAAAAAATTATCTGATTAGTGGATAAGTGAAGTGAATTCTAATTTTTAGGTATACATTAACATTTATAAATGAAATAAAATCTTAAATGAAAATTGACTCAAATAAATTTAAAACATAAAAAAATTGTTAATTATATCGTTAAAGAAAAGTTATAATGTATTTAACTGAAATAATTCGGAAATAAAAAAAATGTATTTTTATGAAAAAAAATCAAAATTATTCTAGGAATTCTCACATGGAGACAAACGTCTTCGTAAAGTTTTGTTAATGAAATAATTTTTCCTATTTCTCTTATGCAATTAATGAAATAAATCCCTCTATATGATCCTTGGTAATTAAATGTTCTCGCAATGTAGATGAAATATCTTGATATTCAAAAATCTGGGGTTTCCATAAACCAACTGATTAGGAATCTTCACCAATATCAGCCCAATAGCCGGGAATCAAAAAGATGTTTCACATAAATCCTTTGCAGCGTTCTTGAGAAACTATCTCCCCACAAGGATATTGAAAATCCAAAATTTGTGATTGTCCTTCTTATTGGTTGTATTCTTGAAAACTGGCAATATATCGAACGAAAATCATCAGCTTTCTCTGCCTTAATGGTCAGCAAGACAAAATTGGCAAACCCAAATGGAGTTTTCTAGTCCAGAATATTAGAACTAATTCAAAACGGCAGGAATAATATTATCGATGATTTCACAGAATAAGTTCCTCAATAATTGTTTATATAATCAATCACTCGCGGTCACCAAGCTCTCTATAATTTACAAAATTTTTACTTTTGTTACAGAGTCTATTATCACACAAAAGCGACCGAACTATTCAAGTATCAAATATCTTTTTTTTTTTTTTTTCTCATTTTATTTTGTCACAACCAAAATTCTCCAAACCAAAATCCAAAGCTTGCTATGGTTAGAAACAAAATTCTCAAGGCAAGTACAGGAGAACCAAATATATTCAAGAAAGTATATTAAATTAGTAGTTGGCATAATGAAAGAAAAACTGATTTTTAAGAAAATCATGGCCTGCCTAGTTTTCTAAAATTATTTGGTATGAATTAAAAGCAAGTTGAAATTTCCAAAAATTTTTCAAAAAAAACATGGCCTTCTTAAATTGTCCAAAAGCATATATCGAACGTAAATCTCATAATGAGGCAACTTAGCAACCACCAACTGAAATTTCGAATTATTAATTTGGAAACAACTAAAGTAGCAGTGCTACAAACTACACAATGCCAAAAAAAAAAAAAAAAAAAAAAAAAAAAAAAAAAAAAAAAAAAACAGTATTATTCCCAAATGTCCTTTAAATGGTAGGTGCCAATTTTTCCATTATCTACGTCTCTCAACTCATACTGAACATTGCCTACTTTTCTCACAACCACTGCTCTTATCCCCGTTGGAGCTAATTTTGCATTAAAATGTTTAATTTGCGAGCTCTGGGGAAAGTTTCGGCGTATCACCTCTTGTCCAATATCTAGATGTCGATTCTTAGAACGCAAATTATATGTCCTTTCGTTTTTCTTATAAGCGGCATTCATCTTTGCCAGTATTGAATCCCTGAGTATTGTAAATTTATCCATTCGTTCAATTTGTGCATCGTTCTCATTTAACAACTTCAACTTCCTTAAGAGTTGAAAGTCCTTCCCATGCTTAATCATATTCTGACCAAAAATTACCTGATAAGGTGTCATTCCTATTGTCTGATGAACTGTATTGCGCAAGGCACAATTTACACTTGGCAAAAATCTGTCCCATAGTCGATGGTCCTCCTTTACATAAGACCTCAAAGCAGCATTTACACTTCTGTTTACCCTTTCGCTAGCATTAGCTTGCGGGTTGTGTACAGCCGTATATTGATGCCTTATTCCAAATTCCAAAAGAAGATCTTCGAATTCTTTGCTTTTAAATTGAGTACCATTATCCGTAACTATAACCTCAGGCACACCATAGCAAGTAAATATTTCCTCCTTCAAGTAAGTAGAAATTGGTTTGGCTAATAATTTGCGCAATGGCTTTAGAAATGAAAATTTAGAAAAATGATCCAAAACAATTAGTATACCAGTATGTCCATTTCGAGTTCGGGGAAAAGGCCCCAGAATGTCAACGTACAATCGTTGAAATGGTCTTCCACTTTGCACCATCTGCCCCATAGGTGGTCTTAAAACAGTTGTAGGTATTTTACTCGTTCTGCAAATTTCACATTTTCCTATAAAATTTCTCACATCTATTACTAGACCTGGCCAATAGAAATGTCTTCTTAATAACTCGATTGTTTTAGCAATGCCACAATGCGAAGACGATGGTATACTATGAGCTGCATAAATAACTTGTTTACGCAATTCCGTAGGTATTAATAGTTTCCATGCCCCAATGTCATAGTCATTTTCCGATGAAAATTTGGTCCTTTTGAAAATATATTTTCCTTCCACTTTGAAATCGGGGAAGGGAGACCTAAGCAGTTCCTCGCGCAATCTGCTATATTCCACTCCGAGAAAAGCAGATGATTCCAAATCCACTGATGGTACTACCTCAATTTCCACAGCACTAACTTCATTCTCAAACATGCGAGACAGTGCGTCCGGAACGACATTATCCTTACCACGCCTGTGCTCAATAGTAAAATTGAAGCCCTGTAGCCGCAAAGACCACCTTGCCAAACGTCCTGACAAGTCGGTCTGTCGCATCAACCATTTAAGGCTGGCGTGATCCGTCACAACCTTAAACTCATGCCCCTCAATGTAAGACCGGAATTTCTTCACAGCCAGCACAACGGCTAAACATTCCAATTCTGTAATTGTATAGTTTCGTTGAGCTTTGTTGAGTTTCTGAGACATGTAGGCAATTGGTCTCTCAACCCCATCCTTATCCTCCTGTGCCAACACCGCCCCAATACCAACGGTGCTTGCATCACATTGCAACACGAACGGTCTAGAAAAATCAGCATGTGCCAAAATAGGAGCACTACACAGCCGTGATTTAAGACTCTCGAATGATACTTGAGCCTCTTTTGACCAATTAAATTTCTTTTTCTTTGATAAAAGTTCCGTCAGTGGAAACGTGCAAGTCGAAAAGTCGCTAATAAAACGTCGGTACCATCCGATCATACCTAAGAACTGGCGAAGGGATCGGATGTTAGTTGGAGTAGGGAATTCTGAGATAGCTTTTACCTTATCAGGATCGACCTTTAAAGCTCCATCTCCAACAATATATCCCAAATAACGTACATTTGCGATAGCAAAACAACTTTTTTTCACATTTATTGTGAGACCTGCCTTCCTAAGTTGCATGGCAACTTGTTGAAGATGTTGTAGGTGGTCCTCAAAGCTTTCAGACATAATCAATAGATCGTCTAAATAGACGAAAACATGAGATTTCATGTTGTAGGGAATTACAATGTCCATTAGGCGGCACATTGTTTGGGGTGCATTGCACAACCCAAATGGCATTCTTTTGAATTGATATAGTGGTCTGTTAGGAATTGTGAAAGCAGTTTTAGGTCTTGAAGAATCATCCAATTTTATCTGCCAAAAGGCATCTTTAAGATCCACTTTGGAGATAAAATTTACAGATGGTAGTCGCGAAAGAATACCCTCAATATTGGGTATCGGGTACGAATCTTTAACTGTGACAGAGTTAAGTTTCCTGCTATCGACGCAAAATCTAACCTTGTCCGGTTTAACGATTAAAACCCCTGGTGATGACCAAGGCGACTGTGGACATTCCTCTATAACCCCCAAAGAAAGCATGCGATCGATTTCAGCACAGAGAATTTTTTCTCTGGCTGGAGATATCGGGTAATACCTCTGCTTAATTGGTTTTGAGTCACCAGTATCAATATGGTGCTCCACCAAATGTGTACAACCAAGACCTTCTTTTTCGGAATTGGGAAATAGTCCGATGATAGCGTCCAATTTTCGCTTCTCTTCTTGGGACAGATCTATAAAAACAGAGTCAGTCCTTTCACAGTAAAGCTCGTCAACTTCCTTACCTATAGATATGGAAATATTAAACTTACTCCAAAAATCTATGCCACATATCAAGTCCTGCTTTATTGTATTAATGACTAAGAATTCGAATCTACACTGTCGACTATCCATCGTAAATTCAAGATTCACGACTCCTGACACTTGTTGAATCTGTCCGTCAGCAGTTTTAACATTCCCACGACATTTCCTAAAATTCGCAGAATTCTGAACCTGTCTTGCCAAACTACCCCCAATGACGCTCTTATTAGCGCCGCTGTCTAGTAGAGCTAAATATAACTTACCTTCAATATTTAAAGGTAAAAAAGGTCGTGAATCCAAATTCTTGCTCACTATAGCCGCTATTTTGTATTTCTTAAATTTCTTCAATTCCTTCCAATAATTATGCATTCTAATAGCACTTCTAGTAGCTTTGGCATTGATAACGCTCGTCACATCGGGTAAATAAGTATATCCTAATTTAGCAATATTAATTGATTTGTTACTATCCGGGTATACTGTCTCATTCGGTACTAATCCTAACTCCTCCTTTAATGATTCTTTCCTTGTGCTCGTCACATCGGGTAAATAAGTATATCCTAATTTAGCAATATTAATTGAATGGTTACTATCCTGGTATACTGTCTCATTTGGTACTAATCCTAACTCCTCCTTTAATGATTCTTTCCTTGTGATCTCGGATGTCCTTTTCGGAGGACATCCTTTCGCACGTTTCCCGAACCCTGACACTTTGGACAAGACGGTTTATATGCATCCCTTAGTCCACAACCATAACAGAAGACAGTTTTATCTTTTAAGCAGTCTTTGTATAAATGCCCATTCGTATCACAGTTCCAACAAACTACATTCTGGTGTATTTCTAAGATATCCCCATCAAAGAATTCATTGTCGTCTTCTAAATCCCCATCAATCTCAGCTATATGATTTCTTTGACGTACCTGTCTACTGCCGTGTTGAAACTGAGTATCGCGTACAAATTTCTCGTGTCTCCGAACTGCCTTACGTAAATCTGATATGTGAAATATATCGAGATGTAATAATTCGTGTCTGATCTCAGTCCGAAGATTACGTATTAATGTCTCGCAGAGTTCACTATCTGTCAAAGGAGTCTGTAGTTTATCGGCTAAGGAAACTATCGCCTCATAATATTCGTCAAAGGATTCATCTGCCCTCTGCTTTCGGCGTCGAATGTCATCCTTTATGTCGAAGTCATTGTAAAAATCCTTAAATTGGGCCCTTAAAGACTCGGAAAAGCTTATCCAAGTGAAATTACTGTTTCGACGATGGTACCTCCAGTACCATTCTAAAGCCCTGTTCTCAAACAAAATGTGTACATTTCTACATAAAACTTCAAAGTCTCCACCAAGTGTATTGTTAGTCATTATCTGTACTCGATATATAAATTCGTCTATCGGCATATCTCGATTACCGCCAGAAAAACACAGTTTCCAATTCCGAATAATATTCAATGCTTTCTCTGGATTGTCCCATATAAATGAAAGTCTGTCATGACGTTCCGTTGTTCCAGACACATGGGAACGTAAATTCCTGGCCCCTCCATCTGTGTTGAAATTCATATTCCGTAACATCTCTCCTACTTCCCTAACAATTGACGCCGTGAGATCTCCTCGTACTTCCGAAATAGAATTGGATATCATCCTACGAACACTCCCTTCATCTATCCTCAAAGGGGATCCTGTACGTTCACTTGCTCTATCCTCCTGTGTTCGAGATGCCACGTTATCTACAGTATTAGGACAATCCCTGACCGACCCATCAACATTCCTAGGCGGGATTCTCAAATTCATATCATGTGTATCTCCATCCGGAGATGGTGAAGCTATTTCTCGATTCCTTCTGTTACCGCGAGTCATAGATCTAGTTCTGTGTCCAATAGGACTACCATTTCCATCGCCTCCTGCCCCGTGAGTAGGATTTCGATTTCTTGTTCTGTCCAAACTATGTACCACACTCATCTTTTGCAAACACTAGCAATCAACTAATTACGTATGGAAATGAATCGCGAAGAAAATAAACCAAAATTATAAATCACACAATTATAAAATACACAGGAAACAAATTATTTCACCCAAATCCGTAAATTTGAAAAAGAAAAAAAAATCTTTAAAGGGAAAAAACTAGCTATTATTCTAATAAATGTAACGAATTAAATTATTTCACAAAATTTTCAAAATTTATTACTACTCAGTGTAAAAACCCAAAAAGTAGAAGATGGCTGAAACATCATTGTACATTACAAAAACCGTAGAAGTGAAAGTGAAACCTATTTTATGGTATACTAACCAGACTACATACTCCAAATAGTACAATTCCATTAAATACGGACCACTTTACGAAAATTGTATATCCCAACACCAGTATCAGAGTAAACATTCGACAATAGATCAAAATTTAAATCTCAATGACACCAGACTCGAAAATATAGGTAGCGAAAGGTACAAGAAAATGAAAAGAAAGTAGTATAAAGAAAGATGTATTACTATTGGTCAAAATGGTATGAAAACCGCACATGCTATACTCAAAAATCCGATAATGGCCTATAGAACACTAAAAAAGAAAAGAAAAATAATTTTGAGGACCAGCATTTAGGTGTCATGATACTGAAATCTCGAATTCCTACGATACGTAAGAATACGACCAGTTGCTGGGCCCCACGTTGGGCGCCATTTAATATATGTAACGATCCACCTTCACGGGCCCTGCTTCCTCCGAGATTGGCTACCTCCTTGCCGCCGGCCGTGCTCAGTCTTGGGCGGTTCTTGCTCTTTAGAAGCAGACACGGAATCATTATCATATAAGTAAAATAAGGTAGCTCTTTTGATAGGACACAGATGAGCAAAGAAGGGATATTAGAGAAAAATAGAAACTAAAAATTTTGAATGATGTTTGTTTAAAAGGGCTGCATTAGATGTCGACTTGCCGCCTATTCTTAAACCTCCCACTCAACCATGTCAACATTTGTCTGTTGACCTGCATTGCCATCTTCTACAATGAGTTTTTCACCTTTCGTAAGGAAAACTAAAACTTATAAATTCATTTCAATAGATTATATTTACATAAATATAGGGTAACAAATATTGCAAGAAAAATCCTGACTAAATAAAATTTATTAATAAAAGTTACTAAACGTACTAAAAATGACTTAGAAGAAATGTTTTAAATTTGACCGAAAGATAAAATTGATTTTTGAATTAGAACAAAATTAATCGTATATAATTAAAATCTGGCTAACATTTTATAGGTGTGATATAGTAAAATATTTAAATATTAAAGTGTAATTTTGAGCATATACAAAAATGAAATAAATAAATTTTGACTCACCAATTTAATCCTTAGTTGTCTCCAGGCCTGATGACTTCGGATCTATTGTTTTTTTATTTTTTTTTTAAGGGTATAAAATCTATATTATATATATTTCAAAATTGCATAGCTCACGAGAAAGGTAAATTTTTATAAAAAAAATTATCTGATTAGTGGATAAGTGAAGTGAATTCTAATTTTTAGGTATACATTAACATTTATAAATGAAATAAAATCTTAAATGAAAATTGACTCAAATAAATTTAAAACATAAAAAAATTGTTAATTATATCGTTAAAGAAAAGTTATAATGTATTTAACTGAAATAATTCGGAAATAAAAAAAATGTATTTTTATGAAAAAAAATCAAAATTATTCTAGGAATTCTCACATGGAGACAAACGTCTTCGTAAAGTTTTGTTAATGAAATAATTTTTCCTATTTCTCTTATGCAATTAATGAAATAAATCCCTCTATATGATCCTTGGTAATTAAATGTTCTCGCAATGTAGATGAAATATCTTGATATTCAAAAATCTGGGGTTTCCATAAACCAACTGATTAGGAATCTTCACCAATATCAGCCCAATAGCCGGGAATCAAAAAGATGTTTCACATAAATCCTTTGCAGCGTTCTTGAGAAACTATCTCCCCACAAGGATATTGAAAATCCAAAATTTGTGATTGTCCTTCTTATTGGTTGTATTCTTGAAAACTGGCAATATATCGAACGAAAATCATCAGCTTTCTCTGCCTTAATGGTCAGCAAGACAAAATTGGCAAACCCAAATGGAGTTTTCTAGTCCAGAATATTAGAACTAATTCAAAACGGCAGGAATAATATTATCGATGATTTCACAGAATAAGTTCCTCAATAATTGTTTATATAATCAATCACTCGCGGTCACCAAGCTCTCTATAATTTACAAAATTTTTACTTTTGTTACAGAGTCTATTATCACACAAAAGCGACCGAACTATTCAAGTATCAAATATCTTTTTTTTTTTTTTTTCTCATTTTATTTTGTCACAACCAAAATTCTCCAAACCAAAATCCAAAGCTTGCTATGGTTAGAAACAAAATTCTCAAGGCAAGTACAGGAGAACCAAATATATTCAAGAAAGTATATTAAATTAGTAGTTGGCATAATGAAAGAAAAACTGATTTTTAAGAAAATCATGGCCTGCCTAGTTTTCTAAAATTATTTGGTATGAATTAAAAGCAAGTTGAAATTTCCAAAAATTTTTCAAAAAAAACATGGCCTTCTTAAATTGTCCAAAAGCATATATCGAACGTAAATCTCATAATGAGGCAACTTAGCAACCACCAACTGAAATTTCGAATTATTAATTTGGAAACAACTAAAGTAGCAGTGCTACACAACCATGCAAAAATTGGCCCATACCGGTCTTAATTATATATAACCCCCATTTTAACCGATCCCCAGATTTGACTTCCGGAGCTCTTGGAGGAGCAAAATTCATCCGATCCGGTTGAAATTTGGTACGTGGTGTAATGTGGTACATTGCGCTAGTATACGGCCGCTAACAACTATGCCAAAATTGGTCCGTATCGGTCTATAGTTATATATAGCCGATCCCCAAAAATTATTTACCAAAATTTTATTCCTATAGAAAATTTTGTCAAGATTTTATTACTATAAAATATTTTGTCAAAATTTTATTTCTATAGAAAATTTTGTCAAAATTTTATTTCTATAGAATATTGTGCAAAATTTTATTTCTATAGAAAATTTTGTCAAAATTTTATTGCTATAGAAAGTTTTGTCAACATTTTATTTCTATAGAAAATTTTATTTCTGTAGAAAAATTTGTCAAAATTTTATTGCTACATAAAGTTTTGTCAAAAAAATGTTTTTGCTGTAGAAAATTTTGTCAAAATTTTATTACTATACAATATTTTGTCAAGATTTTATTGCTATAGAAAGTTTTGTCAAAATTTTATTTCTATAGAAAATTTTGTCAAAATTTTATTTCTATAGAAAAATTTGTCAAAATTTTATTGCTATAGAAAATTTTGTCAAAATTTTTTTTCTGTAGAAAATTTTGTCAATTCTTTTTTTCTGTAGAATATTTTGTAAAAAAATTTATTTCTATAGCAAATGTTGTCAAACTGAATCATATACGTATTTAATCGACCTTGTCTTGTAACTTACAATTGAGAAGACGGCGTTAAGAAGTTTTAAGGTACCTTGCCATTAGCAAGTGTTACCGCAACCCACACGCTGAAAAGGAATATGATCACCTCAAACAAGTTTTAAGAGCAAAATGTTATTTTTGTATGGTGACCATGTAACATGTTTGTCACTAGAATGTTATTTTCTCGTCAAATAGAACCTGCTTGCCGAAATCAGATACATGATTTCCGATAAAATAACATCGTAGCGAAAACCATGTTACATGGTCGCCACCCAAAAATAACATTTTGCTCTTAAAACATGTTTGAGGTGATCATATTCCTTCTCTGGGTGCAATTACTTCGATAGTGGATGACAATCTTTAGTAAAAGTTTCTATTCAATCCATGGTGGAGGGTACATAAGATTCGGCCTGGCCGAACATACGTCCGTATGTACTTGTTTTTTACTAACATTGTGTTCCACCCTAGTGCATTGGCCGACTTAAATTTTTGAGTCTATAGATTGTGTAGAAGTCTATCAAATTCTGTCCAGATCGAGTCAGATTTAAATGTATGTATATGGGAACAAAAACCCTTTTTATATAGCAACCAATACATTTGACGGATTTAATATGGTTTCGAAAATGTGGATCTACAAAGTGGTGCAGGGTATAATATAGTCGGCCCCGCCCGACTTAAGACTTTCCTTACTTGTTTTTTTTTTTTTTTTTGCAGGGAAATTGAAAAATTACGAAAAATGGGGCCTTACCTTGTTGCATTACTTGTCTACCACTCTGTACATTAAATTTAGTTTTACTAACAATCCAAAGGTTACGTTTGCATAGAGAGAGGTGGAGGGTAATAAACAGAGGGTCCCATCCGACATTCGGCCTTGCTTACTTGTTTAGTTTGATTGTTAGTATTATAAACATTTTGCTAGAGCAGAATACATGGTGGAGGTTAGTTAACATAGATTTTAATTGCTTTTAATACTGTTCCCTCTACAACGAATATGCTCCTCAATGCTGATGTTATTTATCTGCTACCAGCCTTTGCAATTGGATGAATATCGTCAGTTTTTCTCGGTTCCATTCCATATTCAAAATGAGTTGTCGCTGCAATTTTTATTGTTGTTGTCTCTGTGAAAGAAGTATGTATTTGAATGTTGTTCATTATTGTGTCGGATTCTTGGCCTGTTTGCATGAATTGTGGGCATGTGGTAATGCTTGTACAATTTGTAATTAATTGGTAGCATGAATTAGCTTTTGATGGGGGTTTATTGCTTATGGCTAGAAAAAAGGTTTCTGGTGTTGATTATAATGCTGCTGTTGGACATATATGCGCTATATTAAGTTGCCTACTTTGTTATAGCCGTCACCTTTGGAATGGGGATATACTAACATTGTTTGTAATATATATTGATTTGAGACCACATAAAGTATACGAGAGTTGCCTACTACATTTCGGGATTATACAAATTTTGACATTTGTGGTGTTATCTCTACTCAGACAATTTTGACGTACGAGCGCTATTTGTATTGTTTCTAAGATTCATCCAAATATATTATTTTACTTACTTGTTGCTGCACACATCATCTGAATGTTGTGTTACTTGCAGATTTCCCTCAAAATTTTCGGATCTCTAAAGAAAAATAACCTAGTAACTAGACAAGAAATCGTTTGTATATCGTTTTTTTAGATATTGTTGTTCCAATAAAAATATTTACACAAGACTACCATATTCCAATGGTAAAGTTTTTCTTTTTATACTTCTAAGTACCAGAATAGTTTCAATTAAGAATATTTCCTGGCAATTTATTCTTTCCTACTGCCACTATACCCTTCATCGTGAATTTTGCTGGGGAAAAAGTTATTTCGAAGAATTTTGTGTGTGTGTGTTTGGGTGTTTTTTTATTTCTTTATTTAAATTTGCAACAATGTTGTCATCACAATGTTGGTTGACCAAGTGATCTCAATTAAGCAATTTTCCTTTTTAACTTTGGTCGGTTGGTATTCAAGTTGAAAATTGCCAAAAACTTTTGCTCATTCGCCTCAAGTGATGACATGATGGTATCCACTTGCTTACAGCCTGTTAAGTTTAATATCAACATGTGCGGTGGGCTAAAATGCAAAATACGCTTTTTGATATTTTTGAGATATGAAGAGAATTCTTAAAAAAAAAAGAAAAATAACATGAGAATTGGTGAAATGGTTATATTTATGTCCAAGAGGGTGGTTTCATGGTAACTTGACAGCAAACAATTTTGCAAGTTCTTCCTAAATCAATAACTTCAAAGTACATCCAAAAATGCATTTTTAAAGAAAAAAGTAAATCCAAAAATGCATTTTTAAAGAAAAACTTTCATTTCACAAGAACCTCCTTTGAGGTGATATATAAAAACCCTTTGTTTTTCGCAGCTTTATAAATAAATTCTTAAATTTCATAATTTTACTGTGCATAAACCACAGCAAGAGTAAATAATAATAATAAGCCGATAGCCTTTGTAGCTAGTGCTTTAATGTTTATTATGGTTTTTAAAATTGTAATAAATAGATAAATAAATAAATAAAATAAATAAATAATAATAGAAAATTAAAAAAATGTGAAAAGTTGTAACGAACCATCTCCTCGGATCTTGGCTACCTAGTGGCCTAGGCCGTGTTCAGACTTAGGGAAGTTCTTGGCCCGAGAAGATATATTTGCATACAACATCATAAATTTAAAGTGTAAAATATGTCTATTTTGTTGAATCTTTCCACCTTCTTGATATATTTGAATCTTTCCACCAATTTTTTTTCTCCGAAGTTCCAATAATTTATAAATTTAAAGTATCGTTTTTTACAAAATTTACCTATCCATTTCCCGGCAAACTTAGAATTTGCAATAACATATTGGCTATTATTGTTCACATAAACATCACGAAGCAATTTTTTAAAATGAAATCCCAAATACATCACATCCGAAGCACTAACTTGAAATCAATGGATCCTTTTTCTATAGAAATAAAATTTAGACAAATTTTTCTATGGAAGTAAAATTTTTTTCTATAAAGCAAAATTTTGATAAAATTTGCTAAACAAATAAAATTTGGCAAAATTTTTTGTAGAAAAAAAATATTGAAAAAATTTTCTATAGAAATAAAATTATCTATAAAAAAAACAAAATTTTCGATAGAAATAAAATTTTGACACAATATTCGAAAGAGATTATGAAAATATAGAAAATTATGACAAAATAATAGAAAATAGAAATAAAATTTTTACTGAATTTTCTATAGAAATACATTTTTTACAACAATTGCTATAGAAATAAAATTTTGACAAAATTTTCTATAGAAATAGAATTTGGCAAAATATTTTAAAGAAATAAGATTTTTTATAGAAATAAAATTTTGACAAAATTTTCAATAGAAATAACATTTTAACAAAACTTTCATATAACATATAACATTGACAACATTTTTATAGAAATACAATTTTGAAAAAATCTTCTATAGAAATAAAATTTTGACAAAATTATATTTCTACAAAAAATGTTGTCAAAATTTTATTTCTATAGAAGATTTTTTGACAAAATTTTTTATAGAAATACAATTTTGACCAAATTTTCGATGGAAATAAAATTTTGACAAAATTTTCTTTAAAAATAAAAATTTTACAAAATTTTCTATAAAAACAAAATTTTTACAAAAATGTTCTATAGTAATAAAATTTTGACAAAAAGTTTGACAAAAATAAAATTTTTCAAAATTGTTTAGGGACATAAAATTTTGATAAAATCTTCCATAGAAATAAAGTTTTGACAAAATATTTTGACAAAATTTTCTATAGAAATAAAATTTTGACAAAACTTTCTACAGAAATAAAATTTGACCAAATTTTCTGTAGAAATAAAATATCGACCAAATTTTCTACAGAATTAAAATTTTGAGAAAATTTTCTATAGAAATAAAATTTTGAGAAAATTTTCTAAAGAATTTAAATTTTGACAAAATTTTCTAAAGAATTAAAATGTTGAGAAAATTTTCTATAGTAGTAAAATTTGACAAAATTTTGTATTGAAATAAAATTTTTACAAAATTTTCTATAGAAATAAAATTTTGTCAAAATTTTCCACAGAAATAAAATTTTGACCAAACTTTCTAAAGAAATAATTTTTGACCAAATTTTCTGTAGTAATAAAATTTTGACCAAATTTTCTATAGAAATAACATTTTGAGAAAATTTTCTATAGAAAAAAGATTTTGAGAAATTTTTCTAAAGAATTAAAATTTTGACAAAATTTTCTATAGAAATAAATTTTTGACAACATTTTCCATAGAAATAAAATTTTGACAAAATTTTCTATAGAAATAAAATTTTGGGAAAATTCTCTAAAGAATTAAAATTTTGAGAAAATTTTCTATAGAAGTAAAATTTGACAAATTTTCCATAGAAATAAAATGTTGACAAAACTTTTTAAACAAATAAAATTTGACCAAATTTTCTGTTGAAATAAAGTCTTGACCAAATTTTCTATAAAAATGAAATTATGACAAAATTTTGTATTGAAATGTAATTTTGACAAAATTTTCTATAGAAATAAAATTTTGTAAAAATTTCCCTAGAAATAAAATTTTGACAAAACTTTCTAAAGAAATAAAATTTGACCAAATTTACTGTAGTAATAAAATTTTGACCAAATTTTCTATAGAAATAAAATTTTGAGAAAATTTTCTATACAAATACAATTTTGAGAAAATTTTCTAAAGAATTAATATTTTGACAAAATTGTCTATAGAAATAAAATTTTGACAAAATTTTCTATAAAAATAAAATTTTGACAAAATTTTCTATAGACAAAATTTTCTAAAGAATTAAAATTTTGACAAAATTTTCTATAGAAATAAAATTTGACAAAATTTGCTATAGAAATAAAATTTTGACAAAAGTTTCTTTAGAAATAAAATTTTGACAAAATTTTCTATAGAAATAAAATTTTAAAAAAATTTTCTATAGAAATAAAATTTTGAGAAAATTTTCCATAGAAATAAAATTTTGACAAAACTTGCTAAAGAAATAAAATTTGTTCAAATTTTCTGTTGAAATAAAGTTTTGACCAAATTTTCTATAGAAGTAAAATTTGACACAATTTTCTATAGAAATGAAATTTTGACAAAATTTTGTATTGAAATAAAATGTTGAGAAAATTTTCTATACAAATAAAATTTGAGAAAATTTTCTAAAGGATTAATATTTTGACAAAATTGTCTATAGAAATAAAATTTTGACAAAACTTTCTATAGAAATAAAATTTTGTCAAAATTAAAATAAAATAATAAAATTTGACCAAATTTTCTATAGAAATAAAATTTTGGGAAAATTTTCTAAAGAATTAAAATTTTGAGAAAAATTCCTATAGAAGTAAAATTTGACAAAATTTTCTATAGAAATGAAATTTTGACAAAATTTTCTATAGAAATAAAATTTTGAAAAAATTTTCAATGGAAATAAAAATTTGTCAAAATTTTCCATAGAAATAAAATTTTGGCAAAACTTTCTAAACAAATAAAATTTGACCAAATTTTCTGTAGAAATAAAATTTTGACCAAATTTTCTATAGAAATAAAATTGTGGGAAAATTTTTGAAAGAATTAAAATTTTGAGAAAATTTTCTATAGAAGTAAAATTTAACCAAATTTTCCATAGAAATAAAAGTTTGACAAAATTTTCAGTAGAAATGAAATTTGACAAAATTTGCTATAGAAATAAAATTTTGACAATAGTTTCTTTAGAAATAAAATTTTTGACAAAATTTTTTACAGAAATATAATTTTAACAAAATTTTCTTTAGAAATATAATTTTGACAAAATTTTCTTTAGAAGTAAAATTTTGATAAAATTTTCTATAGAAATATAATTTTTACCAAATTTTCTTTGGAAATAAAATTTTGACAAGATGTTGTGTAGAAATAAAATTTAGACAAAATTTAGTATAGCAATAAAATTAAAAAAAACTATAGGAATAAACTTTAAAAAAAATAATAAAATTTTATAGAAATAAAATGTTGACCAAAATTTGATCAAAAACTTCAAAATAAGATTTTTTAAAGTTTTGTAGGTTCTTGGTAAAGTTTTCCTAAAATTTTGATAGAATTTGGGTTTTGCACGAGTGGCAACTGTGATGTCTCAATCACACAATAGGTAACATGACGAATTAGTGTTGGTTCAACGATGTTCCATATTTCCCGTCTCTCGTGACAAATAGCTCTTGTCGAAGTCTGCAAATTAGCCATTAGATGGCAGTTTTATATGACTTTATGCCATTTTTATTAACTGTAAAATTTTGGCATTTAACCTAAAAGACCCTTTTACATATTCTCCTATTATGAGCTTACACAAAGTACTTAATACTCATTTGAGCTTTCATTACAGTTGGTCCAGGTGCACGCCATATATACCACAATGGAAATTGGTTAGGAAATCCAATCATTTTTTTTTTTGTCTTCAACAAGTTTGAGTATCTTACTAACTCCAACACATATGGTTGCTTCTAGCTAAGGTCATTTAAATGTTCCTGTCCAAAATTTGAAAAATTTTACAAAATGAACTTTAACACCCAGAAGGATAGATTGTGGAAAACTTGACCATTGAATGAATTTTTGGCCAGAAACAAAAATAAATTGCAAACCTGAAGTTTCCTTGTATGTCTGTATCACACCTAGAAACAATGGAGTTGAACTGATACTCAAGGCTATTGAAATAAAAAGTTTCTCTCTTGCATTTACAATATATAGCCAGGATAGTCTCAATGTTTCAGTAGGATGGTACCTTTTGGATGTATACTTCATTAAAATAAAAAAAAAACGCAAAATGTTACTGAAACCAGAATAAACTTTTACATCTCATTTGGTAGTTTTCATATTCAGTTATATGAGGCTCAATAAGGTGTTATACATAATGTGACTGATGTGTTTTGCAACCAATTTCATGTTACTATCATTATTAAACCGTCTGACTGTTGGCATATTTATTCCAGTGACATTTCCATTTATTGGCTACAAGCTTACAAAAGTATTATGATTTATTGCAATCAGAAATAAAGTTATTTGTGATGGAATATAAGCGCGATAATTTGATTATTTCGCATAGTAAAATTTGGGAAAAATTTTCTATGGAAATAAAATTTGGAAAAAATGTTCTATGGAAATAAAATTTGGAAAAAATTATCTATAGAAATAAAATTTTGACAAAATTTTATGCATAAATAAAATTTTGACAAAATTTTCTATAGAAATAAAATTTTGACAAAATTTTCTATATAAATAACATTTTGACAATGTTTTCTATAAAAATAAAATTTTAGTAGATTATTTTTGGCTCGAGTGGTAACCATGATTATAAACCGATATGAACCGGAGGTCAAATCTGGTGATCGGTTTATATGGGGGCTATATATAATTATGGACCGATATGAACCAATTCTTGCATGGTTGTTAGATACCATATACAAACACCACGTACCAAATTTCAACCGGATCAGATGAATTTTGCTCCTCTAAGAGACTTCGGAGGTCAAATCTGGGGATCGGCTTATATGAGGGCTATATATAATTACGGACCGACATGGACCAATTTTGGCATGGTTGTTAGAGACCATATACTAACACCACGTACCGAATTTCAACCGGATCGGATGAATTTTGCTCATCTAAGAGGCTCCGGAGGTCAAATATGGGGATCGGTTTTTATGGGGGCTATATATAGTTATGCACCGATATGGACCAATTTTTGTATGGTTGTTAGAGATCACATACTAGCACCACGTTCCAAATTTCAACCGGATCGGATGAATTTTACTCCTACATGAAGCTCCGGAGGGCAAATCTGGGGATCGGTTTATATGGGGGCTATATATAATTATGGACCGATATAGAACAATTTTTGCGTGGTTGTTAGGGACCATATGCTAACACCACATACAAAATTTCAACCGGATCGGATGTATTTTGCTCCTCTAAGAGGTTCCGGAGGTCAAATATGGGGATCGGTTTATATGGGGGCTATATATAATTATGTACCGATATGGACCAATTTTTGCATAGTTGCGAGAGATCATATACTTACATCATGTACCAAATTTCAGCCAGATCGTATGAAATATGCTACTCTTAGAGGCTCCACAAGCCAAATCTGGGGGTACGTTTATATGGGGGCTATACGTAAAAGTGGACCGATATGGCCCATTTGTAATACCATCCGAGCTACATCAATAACAACTACTTGTGCTATGTTTGAAGTCGCTAGCTTGTTTCGTTCGGAAGTTAGCATGATTTCAACAGACGAACGGACGGACATGCTTAGATCGACTCAGAATTTCACCACGACCCAGAATATATACTTTATGGGGTCTTAGAGCAATATTTCGATGTGTTACAAACGGAATGACAAAGTTAATATACCCCCCATCCTATGGTGGAGGGTATAATAAAATACCCCCCATCCTATGGTGGAGGGTATACAAAGGCAAATTAAATACGTATATAGTTCAGTTCTTGACCAGTATATATAGGGCAGTCTACAAATAACTACGAACCGATATGAACTTTTGCGCGGTAATTAGAGAACGAGAATGGCATTTCGATGAATCAATTCTATAACCTAATTTTAATTCTATAGAGCCTAGATTTAAAACCAGATAGCTCCTGATCCTAATAAGATAGGAAGGCAATATTAGATATATTAGACATTTTGTTTTAAGTTCTGTCTTCAACCTTATAGCCTTTATATAAATCAAATGCTGATATTACAAATAAACCCATTCGCCCATTGGCTCTCACTAATATGGGGACCATTTTCGTCAAAAATTGTCACTCTCCAAACCATCTCTCAGAAGCTCTGTCATTTCTTGTAGTTATCAATTTGTGTGGTTTCTGAGAATTTATATGGACATATTAATGAATCTTCCATTGTAAATTTTATATCTTGGGTCATGGTACAAATTACTATGACCTTGTTGACCTCTAAAAATCTTGACTTTATTACAAAGAAGTATCGTTAAATATCAAACCCAATTCAGACACTTCGTTCCATCTTTCTATAGCCCTATATTAATATTGTCATTTTAGATAACTTTCATATGAACCAGTCAAATGGAAACACATTCACAAACACAAATGTACATAACAAGTCAGATATCATAGAGCACCAACATTTATGCAAGGTGACTACAATTTGATGCAACCAATTCACAGTAACTTTAAATGGGTACTCCTTTTTTATATACCTGATGTCATTATAAAATTTTGAGGTTTTTGTTGTTGTTATTGTTCAATATTACGGCAGAAACTCATACTAACGTAGCCTAGCATACACATTCGAGTTCATGAATCCTTTTTGGTGTGTCAGTCACGGTTGCCACAGTTGGTAGAATTCTACCAAAAATTTTAGATTTTTTAGTGTTTGATGAACCGAGCAAAAAAAGCGTCGCCAAAAAAGTAGTGAAAATGTTCTTTTTGGATCCGGAAGTGGTGTAAAATTGACGCAGAAGCGATGAATTTAGCATGGGCTTGTCATAGGACGGAAGTCCTCCATTTCAACAGCCGTTGCACTGAGTTTCCATCATTTCTTTAGGTGTGATCCAAATTCAATGTTTTGGATGTAAATTAAAAAATTCTGTGATTTTTTGTCAAATAAATTTTTTTTTTAATTTTCAATGGATTCTAACGCTTGTCGGAAACGTTTGACCTCAGATATTTTCAAAAACTAACAATTTTTTCAGATTGGATTTAGCATTTTTTTCGACAAAATTTAAATGATTTGTACCATTTTATGAATACTTACTCTGTTTTTAAAGTATTTGAAACAAAAACAGTTAAAATGACCCATTAAAAGTATGAAAAACCCAAGATATAAAAAATTGAATTAAAAGAACTTCCTGGGTAGTTAAAATAAAGAACATCATTGGGAGTACATCTTCTGGAAGTGCTTTTAAAGTTGTGCCTTTAGAAGCACTTCCAAATTTTTTTGCTGGGAATTGATTTACGTTTTGAAATTTTGACAAAATTTTCTATAGAAATAAAACTCTGACAAAATTTTCTATAGAGATAATATTTTGACAAAATTTTCTATAGAAATAAAATTTTGAATAAATTTTCTACAAAATTAAATTTTGACAAAATTTTCTATAGAGATAACATTTTGACAAAATTTTCAATAGAAATAAAATTTTGAGAAAATATTCTATAGAAATAAAATTTTTATAAAATTTTCTAGAAAAAAAAATTGACTAAATTTCCTGTAGAAAAAAAAATTCTATAGCGATAAAATTCTGACAAAATTTTCTATAGAAATAAAATTTGACTACATTTTCTACAAAATTAAATTTTGACAAAATTTTCTATAGAAATAACATTTTTACAAAATTTTCTATAGAAATATAATTTTGAAGAAATATTCTATAGAAATAAAATTTTGATAAAATTTCATATAGAAATAAAATTTTGACAAAATTTTCTATAAAAATAAAATTTACTATAGAGATAAAATTTTGACAAAATATTCTATAGAAATAAAATTTTGACAAAATATTCTATAGAAATAAAATGTTTATAAAATTTTCTAGAAAAAAAATGTTACTAAATTTCCTGTAGAAAGAAATTGGCAAAATTTTCTATAGAAATAAGCTCAAATAAAAAATTCAATAGAAATACAATTCTGACAAAATTAATAAATTAATAAAATTTGGACAAAGTTTTCTATAGAAATAAAATTTTGACAAAATTTTCTATAGAAATAAAATTTTAACAAAATATTTTATAGAAATAAAATTTGGACAAAGTTTTGTATAGAAATAAAATTTTGAAAAAATTTACTATAGAAACAAGATGTTTGATAAACTTTTTTCTTGAAATAAAATTTGTTAAAATATTTTGAAATAATATTTTGACAAGATTTCCCATAGAAATAAAATTTTGTCAAAATTTTCTATAGAAATACAATTTGGACAAAGTTTTCTATAGTAATAAAATTTTGAGAAAATTTTCTATAGAAAAAGAAATACAGTTTTTGACAAAATTTTTGATATAATAAAATAAAATTTGGACAAAATTTACTAAGATATAAAATTTTCTATAGAAACAAAATTTTGGCAAAATTTTCTATACAAATTAAATTTCAGACAAAATTTACTATAAATGTAAAATTTTGGCAAAATTTTCTATAGAAATAAAATCTTGGCAAAATTTTCTATAGACAAGATTTCCCATAGAAATAAAATTTTGGAAAAATTTTCTATAGAAATAAAATTTTGACAAAATTTTCTGTAGAAAAACATTTTGGCAAAGTTTTCTATAAAAATAAAAAGTTTTACAAAATTTTCTGTAGAAATAAAATATGTGAAAAATAAATTATGAAAAAATAAATTTTATTAAAAATTTCTATAGAAATAACATTTTTGTCAAAATTTTCTACAGAAATAAGATGTTTTCTAGAAATACAATTTTTGAACATTTTCTATAGAAATAAAATAACATTTTGACAAGATTTCCCATAGAAATAAAATTTTGGCAAAGTTTTCTATAGAAATAAAATTTTGACAAAATTTTCTGTAGAAATAAAAAGTAAAATTTTCTATATAAAAAAAATTTGAGAAAATTTTCTTTAGAAAAAAAATTTTGCCAAAAATTTTCAACAGGAATACAATTCAGACAAAATCTTCTATAGAAATAAGATTTTTGGCGAAATTTTCAATAGGAATACAATTCTGAAAAAATTTTCTAAAAAATTAAATTTTGACAACATTTTCAATAGGAATACAACTCTGACAAAATTGTATATAGAATTAGAATTTAAACAAAGTTTTCTATAGAAATAAAATTTTGAAAACAAAAATTCTATAGAAATAAAATTTTTACAACTTTTTCTATAGAAATAACATTTTTGAGGCAATTTTCGATA
This sequence comes from Haematobia irritans, assembly GCF_050003625.1. NCBI lineage: Eukaryota > Metazoa > Arthropoda > Insecta > Diptera > Muscidae > Haematobia > Haematobia irritans. The sequence goes on along the minus strand of NC_134398.1, from coordinate 195,370,816 downwards.
GAAGTAAAATTTTTGACAAAACTTTTTATAAAAATAAAATTTTTAAGAAAATGTTCGATAGAAGTAAATTTTTTGACAAAATTGTCTATAGAAATAAAATTTTGACAAAATTTCTTTTAACAAAAATTTCTACAAAAATAACACTTTTGAACAAAATTTCTTTAGAAGTAAAATGTTGACAAAATTTTCTATAGAAATACAATTTTATCAACATTTTAAATTTTATCAAAATTTTTTATTGAAATAAAATGTTGACAAAATTTTGTACAGAAACACATTTTTTTACAAAATTTTCTATAGAAATAAAATTTTGACAAAATTTTCTATAGAAATAAAATTTTGGCAAAATTTTCTATAGAAATAAAATATCGACAAATTGTTCTACAGAAATAAAATTTTTGACAAAATTTTCTATAGAAATAAAATAAAGATTTGTTGGGCACATTTTGCCCAAAATTATTTTTCGCACGTGTGGCAGCTGTGGCGTCAATGGGAGTCTATGTCATTGTGTCACTATATATGTGAGTGAGTTGCTTAGGTGAGGATATTTTCGAAATGGTTTTGTTTGGTGTTTAAATAAAATTTTGTATTTCAGATTGGATTTTTAACTTCCTGATGGGTTGGGTCACATTTAAGGTTCGTGTGTATGTGAATTTGAATGTAATGCACCCATCTCTGTAAATGGTCATAAATTCGTACGTGAAATTGTCCCCACTTTGTTCTGTGTGTATGTGTGGAATCATTTCGCTTGGCAGAACAACCACAGGATATCTACCATTCAGTAGTAGTAAATGGAATGATATTGTGGTAATTGAGGCTTAAAAATATTTTATTAATGTGTATACATCATAAACACATTAAATAGATAATAGCATGGTAGCATATTTTGTACTGTGTGTCTCCCAATTCCAATGATTTTGTGGGGGGGGGGTCAATTTTTAATACCAACCAACCATGGAAATGACAAAAGGTGTGCGTATGGTGATGTGATGATGGTCATTGGGGAAAAATAAATTATATTGTAAATGACAGAGATAACTTTTACGAATCCTTTTGTTATTTCGTGTTGCACTTATATAAATTTCTTTATGGGTAATTAAATGACGATTCAGAGATTTCTAGAAAAAAATTATTCAAATATCATAAAATAATGTACTGAGACACATAAAAACGTTTGTTGGAACAGAAAAATCCTAGGTAATATTCAAAGATTCTCAATTTTTAAACCCTACATCATTGGATATGGGTATAATATGTTTCTTACAAACAACGAACAAATTGAGCCGGGAGCGATTTTATATTGGGTTCTGTTCCTATGTACGGAATCGCAAAATTTTAGTTTGGCGATATTTTCTTGACACTAAAACATACAAATTTCAATATTGGCAACATAGTTCTCTTTGATAAGAAGTTCATATATACACTGACTTTAAGTCCGATTGTATATCAATTTTTTTCTTTATAAGAAAACTATATTTTTGCGTATCCGAATATCGAAACATGAGGGATTATAATACTTCTGTAGCGGGCATATCATAAAGTACCATTAGGAAGGAGAATTTTAGGTAATTTTAGAACATTTTAACTAAAAATCAAGAAAAATTTCTTAAAATCTGTACTAGGTCCTCAGTTGGTGACTTGTAATGCAATAGGTAGTCAATTGGTTTCCTCCAACGCCATAAATTCTCAATTCTTAGGGGTTATACACCGAAAAAATGAACTGTTTTATAGGAAGAACAAGTAAGTAAAGTCAAAAGTCGGGTGGGGCCGACTATGTAGACCAAAATTTGTGTTGCCATCTCAACTCCTTCAAATTTGTTTGGGAGTTATTATCAAGGTTTATAATCCCATATAGAAATATTTATATCTGAAACGATTTGGAGACAATTTTTTGTACTTCTACAAAATCGCCAGAATTTAAACATAACTTGGCTAACACCCTGGGATGAAACATGATGTTAGTAAAAAAATATGAGAAATATAAAGCTAGAGCAATTTTGATGCAAAAGAGCGATAGAAGACACAAGTATATACGGCCGTAAGTTCGGCCAGGCCGAAGCTTATGTACCCTCCACCATGGATTGCGTAGAAACTTCTACTGAAGACTGTCATCCACAATCGAATTACTTGGGTTGCGGTAACACTTGCCGATGCCAAGGTATCTTAAAATTTCCTAACACCGTAATATATACCACATAGTCCATACGTGGTATATATTAAACTAAAAAAGGCCGATTAAATACGTATATATTTAAGTTTACAGTTTCTATAGAAATAAAATTTAGAAAAAATAAAATTTTTACAACATTTTCTAAAGAAGTAAAATTTGGAAAAAAAAATTTCTATAGAAATAAAATTTGGATAACATTTTCTATAGAAATGAAATTTTGACAAAATTTTGACAAAATTTTGACAAAATAAAATTTTGACAAAATTTTCTATAGAAATAAAATTTTGACAAAATTTTCTATAGAAATAACATTTTGACAATGTTTTCTATAAAAATAAAATTTTGGTAGATTATTTTTGGCTCGAGTGGCAACCATGATTATGAACCGTTAAGGACCAATTTTTGTGTGATTGGGGATCGCCTATATATGACTATAGACGGAAAATCTGGGGATCGATTTATATGGGGGCTATATATAATTATGGACCGATATGGACCAATTCTTGCATGCTTGTTAGAGACCATATACTAACACCACGTACCCAATTTCAACCGGATCGGATGAATTTTGCTCCTCTAAGAGGCTCCGGAGGTCAAATCTGGGGATCGGCTTATATGGGGGCTATATATAATTATGGACCGATATGGACCAATTTTGGCATGGTTGTTAGAGACAATATACTAACACCACGGACCAAATTTCAATCGGATCGGATGACTTTTGCTCCTCTAAGAGGCTCCGGAGGTCAAATCTGGGGATCGGCTTATATTAAGGCTATATATAATTATGGGCCGATGTGGACCAAGTTTTGCATGTTCATTAGAGAACATATACCAAATTTCAGCCGGATCGGATGAAATTTGCTTCTCTTAGAGGCTCCGCAAGCCAAATCGGGGGATCGGTTTATATGGGGGCTATATATAATTATGGACCGATGTGGTCCAATTTTTGCATAGTTGTTAGAGACTATACTAACACCATGTACCAAATTTCAGCCGGATCGGATGAAATTTGGTTTTCTTAGAGCAATCACAAGCCAAATTTGGGGGTCCGTTTATATGGGGGCTATACGTAAAAGTGGACCGATATGGACCAATTTTTGCATGGTTGTTAGAGACCATATACTAACACCATGTACCAAATTTCAGCCGGATCGGATGAAATTTGCTTCTCTTAGAGCAATCGCAAGCCAAATTTGGGGGTCCGTTTATATGGGGGCTGTACGTAAAAGTGCACCGATATGGACCAATTTATGCGTGGTTGGTAGAGACCATATACTAACACCATGTACCAAATTTCAGCCGGATCGGATGAAATTTGCTTCTCTTAGAGCAATCGCAAGCCAAATTTGGGGGTCCGTTTATATGGGGGCTATACGTAAAAGTGGACCGATATGGCCCATTTGCAATACCATCCGACCTACATCAATAGCAACTACTTGTGCCAAGCTTCAATTCGATAGCTTGTTCGGAAGTTAGCGTGATTTCAACAGACGGACGGACGGACGGACATGCTCAGATCGATTCAGAATTTCACCACGACCCAGAATATATATACTTTATGGGTTATTAGAGCAATATTTCGATGTGTTACAAACGGAATGACAAAGTTAATATACCCTCCATCCTATGGTGGAGGGTATAAAAAATGAACTGAAAGTAAATAAGAAAATCATTGGCGTCAAATCATGACCATTTTAACCATACAGTACCCAGCAAAAAAAGCGTCGCCAAAAAAGTAGTGAAAATGTTCTTTTTGGATCCGGAAGTGGTGCAAAATTGACGCAGAAGCGATGAATTTAACATGGGCTTGTCATAGGACGGAAGTTCTCCATTTCAACAGCCGATGCACTGAATTTGCATCACTTCTTTAGGTGTGATCCGAATTCAATGTTTTGGATGTAAATTAAAAAATTCTGTGATATTTTATCAAATAAATAATTTTTATAATTTTTTATAATTTCTAATGGATTCTAACGCTTGTCGGAAACGTTGGACCTCAAATATTTTCAAAAATTCACAATTTTCTCAGATTGGATTTAGCATTTTTTTCGACAAAATTTAAATGATTTGTACCATCTTATGCATTCTTACTCCGTTTTTAACCTATTTGAAACAAAAAAAGTTAAAATTTCCAATTAAAAGTATGAAAAACCAAGTTATAAAAATTGAATTAAAAGAACTTCCTGGGTAGTTAAAATAAAGAACATCATTGGGAGTGCATCTTCTGGAAGTGTTTTTAAAGTTGTGCCTTTGGAAGAACTTCCAAATTTTTTTGCTGGGTAGTTCATTCTTACTATTTTTGGGAATCGTAGGAAAATTTTCATTTGTTTTAGTTCATATTAAACTTATGTGTACGGTCATTGAACTTTATACCCACGTTTAGTTCATAAAATTTTTGAGACATACTTAAAAAAGTAAGATTTCATTAAGCTGTGGATAATTTCGATAAAAATAATAAAATTTAACTGCAAGCAAATTTTTTTTTCCAATAAAAATAAGTTAAATTTAGCGTTAGTTTAACTAAGGATTTTTTTTGCTGTGTATGTAAGATAATATTTATACCCTTTAAAAATCTTATAACAGACAAATAAAACTTTTCAATTCAAAAGTCAAAATGTTAACCATAAACGAGGACATATAACAAATAAAACTAAGTCAATTTTTGTAGATATTCTCTACTATAATGTAAAACGAATGACTGTCTCAATGACATCGTTAAATTCCAATTTTTTGTTTTACTCGTACCACATATGAACTAATAAATTATGTCCTTGGAGCTATGTTTCACTGAGTTTATAAAAAAAAAACACACACACACAAAAGAATATCACATGAGACAACAAACTTATTCATTTTATTTCCTTTTTCCAAACCCAAAAAGGAACGTCATTTATTTCATAGAAAAATAATTTTTCTTGGGATTTTTATTATCTTCTGCAATGAGAAAGCTAACCAGAGATCCTTTTTGGAATACCCTACACCTAGCTATTATGGCTAATATGGTACTTGAGTAGTTTGTTCGATATGGTGAAGTTGATCATTTATTATTGAAGTAACACCAAAAGGGTCCTGTGTTCTTTGAGCCAGTGCACCCGAAAAAAAAAAACAATTTCCTGCGGAACGAAATTCGTGTATCTTAGAAAATATTTTCTGTTATAGCAAATAAATCCGATTTAATGATATGTAATTCAACGAAGGTATTTAAATTTTTTATTTGTTAAGGTAAATGTTTTAGCGTCAAAAGAAATCTTTCCCTACCATGATGTTATATATCCAATATGAGCAAAATATGTTTTTTGCTTCGTCTGTGGCGACGGATTCTTTTTTGATTTCTGTAAAATATTTGACCAGTGTGACCATAGCATAAGTCTGACAAACTACAAGGTCCCTATGTGAACTACTAAACAAAATCAAGTATGACCATAATTTGTACTGAAGGGTATAATAAATTCGTATCACCTTCAATATCTTAAAGCCTTTTAACATTTTTTATGTATTTTTAAGATTTTGTAAAAAGTTTACATTTTTATCTAAACGTATATATGTGTGTGTGTTTTTAGAACGCTTTCAACTCAAATAAAATTTAAGTCAGCTCATAAACCATGCGAGAGCATAAAAATACACTTAAATAAGAAATTTCAAATATGTGATAACAGAAGGAACAAACCCAAAAAAAAGTGAATATGCCATGTATGGTTGCGAAACAATGGGGTATCATCCACATATTCCCCCTCCTCACTATTTCTTTTACATTCAAATCCATTGGATAGAAAAATCATACAGGGCTCAAGGATACTGATGGTCTCCTAATACACAAAAACCTAGGCACAAAAGCAAAAGTTCCCAGATGAATGCTGAAAAAAAACTTCTTTGCTAAGTTAATATCGCTCCACTTAGAGCTGCAGCTAAAGTGTTACTTAGGACAATAATAAAATTTTAGCTAAAACAGTGCTGTGTCTGTTAGTAGCACTTCGTTGTTGCTGCCGTTTTTTGCACGTAGCTTAGTTGGTGCTGCATTACCGCTAAAGAAGCTGATAAAACTGCTCCCACAGCAGCAGTAATGTGTACAACAATGTGCAATCATTGGTTTTTTTATAGTACACACATAGTGGTGAGCATTTTTATAAAAGAGCAAAATTAGTTTTAAAACTGTTTACGAAACAAGAATATACGGTCATAAGTTCGGCCAGGCCTCCACCATAAATTGTGTAGAAACATCCACTAAAGGTTATCATCCACAATTGAATTATAGCAAATTTCAACAAGATCGGATGAAAATTGTTTCACTAAGAGGCTCTGCAAGCGAAATCTAGGGATCGGTTTATATGGAAGCTATAAGTAAAATGGTCCAATATCTACCAAATGCAATACCATCTGACCTACATCAATAACAACTACTTAGGCCAAGTTTCAAGTCGATAGCTCGTTTGGTTCAGAAGTAGACGGACGGACGGACATCGCTAGATCGACTCAGAATTTCACCACTAATAATACTGTAGCCACTCGTGCCAGTTAGCTAAGAATTTTTGGGTGTCTATATTTTATTTCTATAGAAAATTTTGTCAAAATTTTATTTCTATAGAAACATTTGTCCAAATTTTATTATTATAGAAAATTTTGTCAAAATTTTATTTCTATATAATATTTTGTCAAAATTTTATTTCTATAGAAAATTTTCTCAAAATTTTATTTCTATAGAGAATTTTTTCAACATTTTATTTCTATAGATAATTTTGTCAAAATTTTATTTCTATAGAAAATTTTGTCAAAATTTTATTTCTATAGAAAATTTTTTTCAACATTTTATTTCTATAGAAAATTTTGTCAAAATTTTATTTCTATAGAAAATTTTTTTAAAAATTTTATTTCTGTAGAAAATTTAAATTTTAAATTTAAATTTCTATTGAGAATTTTTTCAACATTTTGTTTCTATAGAGACTTTTGTCAAAATTTTATTTCTATAGAAAATTTTGTCAAAATTTTATTTCTACACAAAATTTTGTCAAAATTTTATTTCTATAGAAAATTTTGTCAAAATTTTATTTCTACACAAAATTTTGTCAAAATTTTATTTTTACACAATATATTGTCAAAATTTTATTTCTATAGAAAATTTTGTCAAAATTTTATTTCTATACAAAATTTTGTCAAAATTTTATTTCTATAGAAATTTTTTTCAAAATTTTATTTCTATAGAAAATTTTGTCAAAAATTTATTTCTATAGAAAACTTTGTCAAATTTTATTTCTATAGAAAATTTTGTCAACATTTTATTTCTAAGAAAGTTTTGTCAAAATTTTATTTCTATAGAAAATTTTTTTAAAAATTTTATTTCTGTAGAAAATTTAGTCAAAATTATATTTCTATAGCAAATTTTGACAAAATTGTCATGTCTACAGAAAATTTTGTCAAATTTTATTTCTATAGAAAAATTTTTTTAGAAATTTTATTTCTATAGAAAATTTTGTCAAGATTTTATTTCTACACAAAATTTTGTCAAAATTTTATTTCTATAGAAAATTTTGTCAAAATTTTATTTCTATAGAAAATTTTGTCAAAATTTTATTTCTATAGAAAATTTTGTCAAAATTTTATTTCTATAGAAAATTTTGTCAAAATTTTATTTTTATAGACAATTTTGTCAAAATTTTATTCAGCTTTGAAACCATTGCGTTGACTAAACTACAAGAGTAGCTTAACCAACAGAGGCAAAGAATGTTTGTCAAATTTATTTGGGCAAATCCTCATAGACTGCAAGATGGTTGGATGGACGCACGTTTCGGAATTACCACATTACTCATCAGCGTCCTCTACTTGCAGAAAATTTTTTATTTCTGTAGAAAATTTTCTCATAGTTTTATTTCTATACAAAATTTTGTCAAAATTTTATTTCTATAGAAAATTTTATCAAAATTTTATTTCTATAGAGACTTTTGTCAAAATTTTATTTCTATAGAAAATTTTGTCAAAATTTTATTTCTACACAAAATTTTGTCAAATTTTATTTCTATAGAAAATTTTGTCAAATTTTATTTCTATAGAAAATTTTTGCAACATTTTATTTCTAAGAAAATTTTGTCAAAATTTTATTTCTATAGAAAATTTAGTCAAAATTATATTTCTATAGCAAATTTTGACAAAATTTTCATGTCTACAGAAAATTTTGTAAAATTTTATTTCTATAGAAATTTTTTTTTTTAATTTTATTTCTGTAGAGAATTTTGTCAAAATTTTATTTCTATAGAAAATTTTGTCAAAATTTTATTTCTACACAAAATTTTGTCAAAATTTTATTTCTACACAAAATTTTGTCAAAATTTTATTTCTATAGAAAATTTTGTCAAAATTTTATTTCTATAGAAAATTTTGTCAAAATTTTATTTCTATAGATTTTTTTTCAAATTTTTTTTTTTCTATAGAAAATTTTGTCAAAAATTTATTTCTATAGAAAATTTTGTTAAATTTTATTTCTATAGAAAATTTTGTCAACATTTTATTTTTATAGAACATTTTTGCAACATTTTATTTCTAAGAAAATTTTGTCAAAATTTTATTTCTACAGAAATTTTTTTACAAATTTTATTTGTGTAAAAACTTTAGTCAAAATTATATTTCTATAGCAAATTTTGACAAAATTTTCATTTCTACAGAAAATTTTGTCAAATTTTACTTCTACAGAAAATTTTGTCAAAATTTTATTTTTACACAAAATTTTGTCACAATTTTATTTCTATAGAAAATTTTGTCAAAATTTTATTTCTACACAAAATTTTGTCAAAATTTTATTTCTATAGAAAATTTTGTAAAAATTTTATTTCTATAGAAAATTTTGTCAAAATTTTATTTCTACAGAAACTTTTGTGAAAATTTTCTTTCCAGAGAAATATTCGTCAAAATTTTATTTCAATAGAATTTTTTTCAAAATTGTATTTGTATATAAAATGTTGTCAAAATTTTATTTCTAACGAAAATTTTGTAAACATTTTATGAAATTTTTGTCAAAATTTTATTTCTATAAAAATTTTTCTCAAAATTTTATGTCTACAGAAAATATGTCAAAATTTTCTTTCTATAAAAATTTTGTTATTTCCATAGAAAATATTGTCAAAATTTAATTGCTATAGAAAATTTTGTGATAATTTTATGTCTACAGAAATTTTTATCAAAATCTTATTTCTATAGAAAATTTTGTCAAATTTTTATTTCCATTGAAAATTTTGTCAAAATTTTATTTCTATAGAAAATTTTGTCAAAATGTTATTTCTATAGAAAATTTTCTCAAAATTTTGTCAACATTTTATTTCTATGAAAAATTTTGTTAATTCCATAGACAATTTTGTCAAAATTTTATTTCTATAGAAATTTTTGTCAACTTTTATTTCTATAGAAATATTTGTCATAAAAAAAATGTTTATTTCCATAAAAAATTTTGTCAAAATTTTATTTCTATAAAAAATTTTGTAAAAATTTTATTTCTATGGAAAATTTTGTCAAAATTTTATTTCTATAGAAAATTTTGTCAAAATTTTATTTCTATAGAAAATTTTGTCAAAATTTTATTTCTATAGAAAATTTTTAAAATTTTATTTCTATCTAATATTTTGACAAAATTTTATTTTTAAAGAAAATTTGATCAAAATTTTGTTTCTACAGAAAATGTTCTCATAATTTTGTTTCTATAAAAAGTGTTCTCAGAATTTTATTTCTATAGAAAATTTTTCTTAAATTTTATATGTATAAAAAATTTACTCAAAATTGTATTTCTAAAGAATATTTTGTCAAAATTTTGTTTCTATAGAAAATTTTCTCAAAACTTTATTTCTATAAAAAATTTTCTCAAAATTTTATTTCTATAGAAACAAAATTTTCTCAAAATTTTATTTCTATAGAAACAAAATTTTCTCAAAATTTTATTTCTATAGAAATTTTTAAAATTTTATTTCTATCTAATATTTTGACAAAATTTTATTTTTAAAGAAAATTTGATCAAAATTTTGTTTCTACAGAAAATGTTCTCATAATTTTGTTTCTATAAAAAGTGTTCTCAGAATTTTATTTCTATAGAAAATTTTTCTTAAATTTTATATGTATAAAAAATTTACTCAAAATTGTATTTCTAAAGAATATTTTGTCAAAATTTTGTTTCTATAGAAAATTTTCTCAAAACTTTATTTCTATAAAAAATTTTCTCAAAATTTTATTTCTATAGAAACAAAATTTTCTCAAAATTTTATTTCTATAGAAACAAAATTTTCTCAAAATTTTATTTCTATAGAAAATTTTTTAAAATTGTATTTCTATAGAAAATATGCTCAAAATTTTATTTGTATAGAAAATTTTGTAAAAAATTTATTTCGATAGAAAATTTTGCCAAAATTTTATTTCTCTAAAAATTTTTGAAATAGCCCCCGTAAATACCTATCTCCCGAATTGATTTTTTAGAATTCTAGACACTGAAAATGCAATAGTGAGCATTTCCGCTTTGTATACAAAGAGTCATGGGTTAATAGGTTCCCAAAAATATGACGTGTATTGCTCCATGTATTGGGTAAGCTGATCTCCCGATATTAACTATTGAGCATCTAGACACCCCAATTTTTATCCTCTTTGTCTGAAATTGGAAATCTTTAGAAATCTTAAATCCACAAATATTTTCCTTTTAACATAGAAGCACGAATTGTATTTACAAGACTATACTTTCCTATTGCTCTCATGATACTCTTGCATCAGTCGGTGAGATTTGGTGATTATCGTGGTATCCTCATAAACTCACACTCAACGGATCGTGTACTATTGTTCAATCAGTAGGAGATGCTACTATAATCTGCTAAAACCTACGACAATTTAACCATCCATCGTTGTGGCTACCATAAATTTAGCATATTTCTCTACAGGCCTGATCTTCTGAATTGTTTCGAGTTTAAAAGCTGAATCAGTTGCAATATATTCATATTACAGATTTTTCATAGCGGCAATTTGATTTAATATCCTGTTGTCCTTCAGAACAGTACTCAGAATTTGTTCAATGCTCTTCTAGCAGACAGCCCTCATATTCCCAGGAATCTCATTTCGTTGTACCAGGTAATATTGGATCTTTTTGTGAATAGCAGTGTTTAAAAAAAATATATATATTTTTATCGAAGGTGCTCTTATACGAAAAACGTTTGGTATATCGACAGCCTTTCATTCACCTCAACCTTATATGAATTATAATGCTGCAAGGGAATCTTAGTGTCTTGCCTTTGACCTACAAAAAATAGCGAAAGTAGCAAAAAACAGGCAAAAAAAAAAACAACTACAGCAAAATGATGATAATGGTGTTCTCCTATATTTGGGCAAAATCATAGATGGTTTATTTCAAATTGCAAATCACGTAGCTTGAAAAGAGAGCGCCTCGCTTTTGGTGCACCAGAATAAAGTATACTTGGGGTTTTAATAGTTTCTCCATGTTGAGTAGATAACATTGTTTGGTGAAATTCTTTTCATTGCACATCCTAAATAGATGAACTCTTCAGTGATTTATGAACAAATTTCATTAAGGTTTCCTTAGACTATTTGGGAAGAACAATATATTATAAATATTTGGATGATCATTGAAGGATAAGTGTCATATAGAAATGAAGCTAAAAAATAAAATACAATGGTTGCAGAATTTAGTTTAGAAATCTCAAAAGGAATTCCTCCCCATATCCTAACCAATAAATATTTTTAGCTCATATTGGATATAAAACGACATGATTGGAGTACTTTTCAAAAACTGTATTCAGATATTTCATTTCGGCCGCCGATCATGCACATACCAACAGCACTAAGCACGCGTCAACCAAGGCTTAAAAAATGAGGTTCCTCGCTTTATTTCTAATGCACAATGGTCAACAAAAATTTCTGCATCTCAATCAAGGTTGCCTCTCGTACTAAAAATAATCTACAAACATGTGAATACAATTTTACAAAAAATCTACCAAGTTTACAAACATTTTTTTTTTTTGAAGTTTTTGACTACATTTTTTGCGGTTAGTATGAAAACATGTTTTTTCTTCGAAAGATAAGTTTTATTTTTATATTTTAGAACTTTCTTCAGTTACTAACGTTATATATTATTATCTCTCTTATTAGGGACAATTTTTTGGGTGTATAAATATATTTTGAAATGTAAATGTGTCGAATTTCAAGGGATTTAACGATATTGGCTTGCATTAACAAGCGATATTACTATTTCTAGAAAAGGGATACATGAAAATTAAAATGTTTAAAGATATTGAATTTAAAGATATGAATTTGAAAATGTTGTCCAAATTTTATTCCTATACAAATATTACGCACAAATTTTAATTCTATACAATATTATGTTAACATTTTATTTGTATGAAAAATTTTGCCAAAAAAATTTTGTTTCTATAGAAAATTTTGTCTAAATTTTATTTCTTTAGAAAATTTTGTCAAAACTTTAGTTCTCTAGAAATTTAGTCCAAATTTTAATTGTATAGAAAATTTTGTCAAAATTTTATTTCTCTAGAAAATTTTGTCAAAATTTTTTTCTCTACAAAATTTTGTCAAAATTGTATTTCTATAGAAAATTTTATCAAAATATTATTTCTATAAAAGGTATTGTCAAAATTCCATTTCTATAGGAAATTTTATTTCTATAGAAGTTTTTATCAATATTTTATTTCTATAGAAAATTTTATCAAAATTTTATTGCTATAGAAAATTTTACCAAATTTTATTGCTATAGAAAATTTTGTCAAAATTTTATTTCTATGGAAAATGTTGTCAAAATTTTATTTCTGAAGAAAATGTCGTCAAAATTTTATTTCTTAGAAAAGTTTGTCTAAAATGTATTTCTATATAAAATTTTGTCAAAATTTTATTACTATAGAAAATTTTATCAAAAAGTTATTTCTATGGGAAATTTTATCAAAATTTATTTCTGTAGAAAATTTTATCAAAATTATGGTGCTATAGAAAATGTTGTCAAAATTTTATTTCTATGGAAACTGTCAAAATTTTATTTCTGAAGAAAATGTCGTCAAAATTTTATTTTTTTTGAAAATTTTGTCGAAAATTTACTTCTATATAAAATTTTGTCAAAATTTTATTTCTATAGAAAATCTGGGCAACATTTATTTCTATAAAAAATTTGTCCCAATTTTATTTCTATAGAACATTTTGTCAAAATTTTATATCTATAGGAAATTTTATCAAAATTTTAGTTCTTTAGAAAATTTTATCAAAATTTTATCAAAATTTTATTTCTATAGAAAATTTTATCCAAATTTTATTTCTATAGAAAATTTTATCAAAATTTTATTTCTGTAGAAAATTTTATCAAAAAGTTATTTTTGTGGGAAATTTTATCAAAATTTTGGTGCTATAGAAAATTTTGTCAAAATTTTATTTCTATGGAAACTGTTGTCAAAATTTTATTTCTGAAGAAAATGTCGTCAATTTTTTTTTTTTTGAAAATTTTGTCGAAAATTTATTTCTATATAAAATTTTGTCAACATTTTATTTCTATAGAAAATCTGGGCAACATGTATTTCTATAAAAAATTTGTCACAATTTTATTTCTATAGAACATTTTGTCAAAATTTTATATCTATAGGAAATTTTATCAAAATTTTATTTCTATAGAATATTTTATCAAAATTTTATTTCTATAGAAAATTTTATGTCTATAGAAAATTTTATCCAAATTTTATTTTTATAGAAAATTTTATGAAAAATTTTATTTCTGTAGAAAATTTTATCAAAAAGTTATTTCTATGGGAAATGTTATCAAAATTTATTTCTGTAGAAAATTTTATCAAAATTTTGGTGCTATAGAACACAGTTGGTTAAGTTACACTTTAGCCCTATAGACTGCAAGATGGTTGGATGTGCAGTTGTTTCAGAATTATGATAATTGGTTGATAGTTTTGCTGCAAGTAGAGGATGCTGATAAGGAATGTGGTAATTCCGAAACAGCTGTACATCCAACCATCTTGCAGTCTATAGGGCTTTGCCCAAATAAATTTGACAAGCATACTTTTCCTCTGTTGGTTAAGCTACACTTGTAGTTTAGTCAATGCATGTCTTTAAGCTGAGATCAAAAACAACAATACAAATTTTAATTCTATAGAAAATTGTATCAAAATTTTATTTCTAAAATTTATTTCTGCAGAAATTTTTGTAAAAATTTTATTTCTATAGAAAATTTTATCAAAATTTTATGTCTATAGAAAATTTAATCAAAATATTATTTCTATAGAAAATATTTCTATAGGAAATTTTATCAAAATTTATTTCTATAGAAAATTTCATCAAAATTTTATTTCTATAGAAGAAATTGTCAAAATGTTGTTTCTATAAAAAATTTTATTTCTACAGCAAATTTTGTCCAAATTTAAATTCTATAAAAAATTTTGAGAAAATTTTATTTTTATAGATTATTTTGTCAAAATTTCATTTCTATAGAAATTTTTATTTCTATAGCAAATTTTATCAAAATTTATTTCTGTAGAAAATTTTATCAAAATTTTGTTGCTATAGAAAATTTTGTCAACATTTTGTTTTCATAGAAAATTTTGTCAAAATTTTTTTGCTATAGACAATTTTGTCAAAATTTTATTGCTATAGAAAATTTTGTCAAAAGTTTGTTTCCATAGAAAATTTTGTCAAAATTTTATTTCTGAAGAAAATTTTGTCAAAATTGTATTTATATAAAATTATGTCAAAAATTTGTTTCTATAGAAAATTTTGTCAAACCTTTTTTTGTATAAAAAAATTTTCCAAAAATTTTATTTCTATAGATGATTTTGTCAAAATTTCATTTCTATAGAAAATTTTATTTCTATAGCAAATTTTATCAAAATTTATTTCTGTAGAAAATTTTATTAAAATTTTGTTGCTATAGAAAATTTTGTCAAAATTTTGTTTTCATAGAAAATTTTGTCAAAATTTTATTTCTGAAGAAAATTTTGTTAAAATAGTATTTGTATAGAAAATTATGTCAAAAATTTGTTTTTATAGAAAATTTTGTCAAACCTTTTTTTGTAAAAAAAATTTGCCAAAAATTTTATTTCTATAGACGATTTTGTTAAAATTTCATTTCTATGGAAAATGTCAAAATTTTATTTCTATAGAAAATGTTGGCAACATTTATTTCTATAGAAAATTTTGTCAAAATTTTATTTCTTTAGAAAAAGTTGTCAAAATTGTATATATATAGGAAATTTTATCAAATTTTTATTTCTATAGAAAATTTTATCAAAATTTTATTTCTATAGAAAATTTTATCAAAATTTTATTTCTATAGAAAATTTTATCAAAAATTTTTTCTATAGGAAATTTTATCAAAATTTATTTCTGTTGAAATTTTTGTAAAAATTGTATCAATATTTTATTGCTATAGAAAATTTTATCAAGATATTATTTCTATAGCAAAATTTTATTAAAATTTCTATAGAAAATTTTATCAAAATTTTATTTCTATAGAAAATTTTATCAAAAATTTATTTCTATAGGAAATTTTATCAAAATTTATTTCTGTTGAAATTTTTGTAAAAATTTTATCAATATTTTATTGCTATAGAAAATTTTATCAAAATATTATTTCTATAGCAAAATTTTATTAAAATTTATTTCTATAGAAAATATTTCTATATGAAATTTAACAAAATTTTATTTCTATAGAAAATGTTATCAAAATTTTATTACTATAGAAAATTTTGTCAAAATTTAATATCTTTAGAAAATTTTGTCCAAATTTTAATTCTATAAAAAAATTTTGAGAAAATTTTATTTCTATAGATGATTTTGTCAAAATTTTATTACTATAGAAAATTTTGTAAAAATATTATTGCTATAGAAAATTATGTCAAAATTTTATTGCTATAGAAAATTATGTCAACATTTTATTTCTATAGAAAAAAATGTATTTGTATAGAAAATTTTGTCTAAAATTGATTTCTATAGAAAATTTTGTCAAAACTTTTTTTGTGTGAAAAAATTTGCCAAAAATTTATTTCTATAGAAAATTTGGTCAAAATTTTATTTCTATAAAAAATATTGTCAACATTTTATATCTATAAAAAATCTTTGTCAACATTTTATTTCTATAGAAAATTTAATTTTTTCGATTGCCAATTCAAACCATAGTGAGTTTTGTAGCCCTCAAAAAAGTAGATCACAAATTTCAAATACGTTGGGTCATTGAAATCGGAAAAAGCTGCAAGCAATTGAAAAATCCCGTTTACCATGAAATAAATAACCATACCAAGTCAACAAATTTGAAAAGGGATTTTTATGAACAATAAAATTTGGTAGTCAGTGTGTTTTTTCATTTTGTTCATTGCCTAACATCAACACAAACATCCATGACACCAGCGGCAATCTACAAAATATGTACAAATTAATCAAGAACTAGAGAGAGATGATGTCGTTGCCATTGTCAATGTGCCCGCCATACGCTCTTTTTGTAATACCACGTTTTGGTACAAAAGGCCGTAGCACAGGGCATTGTATTCGTGTTCCAAAAATGAACAATCTCGATGGTGAATCGTAGTTACAATGGTTAGAGACCCAGATATGGTCGGTAGTTGTTCACCGCTGCTAACTGCAGCAAGCCACAAAAGACTGCACACCTAAGCGACTTGATAACGATTGGGAGGCAGTTAGTTTGCATTGTTGAATAGTGTGCCGCAAAATTGCAACGTTTTGCTACGACAACAATAAATACGCAAAAGGGCACTTAGGCATAGGATAAAGAGATAGATGGTCATGGGGACTGATAGATGGTCAGATGTATTACAATTTGCTCCAGAAGTATATACAGTGTGCGGGCTATGCAATGTCACAAAATAAAATTCTTTATTTTTATTTTGGTTTTTAATTTTGTTGTTCAAAAGTCAAAAATGTAGGAAAATATATAACATTTTAGAATTAGTTTTTGGATTTGTTCGAATTAGAAAACTTTGGCATGTGTTAAGGCGGACGAAGGTATCATACACTGGACGAAAGTGGTTCTACGATATCTTGAAATGACCGCCGTCTTGAAATGACGGTAGTTTAGTGTCAACTTTATTTTTGAGAATTAGGCGCAAAGGTTCATAGGATTAATATACACCGATTTTGGTGGCCATTGTGAGTATTTACTGAGTGCGATGATGGTGAGTCCTGTTGAAATGCCCATGGTCTTCAAATGTTTGTTGTTGGAAACGTTCACGAAAAATCAAAACGGAATATTCACGGTTTCGTTTTTTTGGCTATGAAAAGTCTTAAAATATTCGTTAGACGTTTTTACAGCAACTTCGTCGGTGGTGCAATGCACTAAGGCGAATGTTAGTGCATATGGCAGACAATCGAGGTTGGGGAGTTTTTATTATACCCAGCGCCACACTGTGGAACAGGGTATTATAAGTTAGGGCATATGTTTGCAACACCCAGAAGGAGACGAGATAGACATATGGTGTCTTTAGCAATATTGCTCAGGGCCGGCCACTGAGTCGATCTAGCCATGCCGTCTGTCCGTCCGTCCGTCTGTCTGTGAACAGATTTTTGTGATCAAAGTCTAGGTCGCGATCGACTTCAAATTTGGCATAAGTTTTTTTTTGGGGGTCAGAATAGAACCCTGTTGATTTTGAAAGAAATCGGTTCAGTTTTTGGATATAGCTTCCATCTATATCTTTCGCCCGATATATACTAATAAAGCCCCAGAGGCCATAATTTAAGCCTGATTTGCTTTAAATTTTGCACAAGAAGTGCAATTAATAGTGTCGTAAATAGTGCCGAATTTGGTTGAAATCGGTTCAGATTTAGATATAGCTCCCATATAAAGGGTAGTTAAAATTTCAAGGGCCAAAATTATAGTAATTTTATTTTATTATGATATATTGGTATTACTCAATTATGTATGGTACAAAATATCGGCCAAATGGGCGCCGCGACCTCGGTGACACACCTTCATCCGATGGTCCAAATTTTCGATGACGCTGAGGCATAATGGAGTTTCTATGCCGTTAATGTGCCGAATTATCTCATCCTTTAGCTCTTGAATTGTTGCTGGCTTATCGACGTACACCTTTTCTTTCCAATAACTCCAAAGAAAAAAGTCCAACGGTGTCAAATCACATGATCTTGGCGGCCAATTGACATCGCCATTACGTGAGATAACACGGCCATTGAATTTGTTACGCAAAAGAGCCATTGTTTCGTAAGCTGTGCGGCAAGTGGCACCGTCCTGCTGAAACCACATATCGTCCACATCCATATCTTCCAATTCGGGCCATAAAAAGTTCGTTATCATTTCACATAGCGAACACCATTCACAGTAACTGCCTGACCGGCCTCATTTTGAAAAAAATACGGCCCGATGATGCCGCCAGCCCATAAACCGCACCAAACAGACATTCTTTGTAGGTGCATTGGTTTTTCGACAATCACTCTTGGATTCTCATTCGCCCAAATACGGCAATTCTGTTTATTGACGAATCCACTGAGGTGACAATGTGTCTCATCACTGAAGATGATTTTCTTCGAAAATTGATCATCCACTGTTGCCATTTCTTGGAACCATTCTGCCCATTCACGACATCCATGGTTCAAATTGAGTAAGTCTGAAATAGAGAAATGTCAAATAAAATTCGGAAAAAAAACTTGGCGTTTAGGTGTGGTTCACATTCAACATCGGCCCTTAAAATTTAACCACCCTTTATATCTTTCGTCCGATTTAGACTCATATGATCCCAGAAGTCAAATTTGTAATCCGATTTAAGTGAAATTTTGCAATGGGATTAGAATTAACATTATAGCTATACACGCCAAATTTGGTTGAAATCGATTCAGATTTGTAAATAGCTTCCATATATATCTTTCACCCGATTTATACTAATATGGCCCCAGAAGCCATATTAAGCCCGATTTGCTTTAAATTAAGCCTGATTTGCTTTAAATTTTGCACAAGAAGTGCAATTAGTAGTTTCGTAAAGTGAGCCGAATTCGGTTGAAATCGGTTCAGATTTAGATATAGCTCCCATATATATCTTTCGTCCAATATACACTTATATGGCCCCAGAAGCCAGAGTTTTACCCTGATATGCTAGTTAGTATACATCCCTGTAGGGCGGGTATAAAAATCAAATCACTAACAATTGCGCTCTTACCTCTTTCGCTCTCTTTCTCCTTCTCTCTTTTATGTCTTAGAAGAAAAATTTTCTTCTTTTAATTTTTTTTTTCTAAAGATTATCCTCCCATTCGGACCATTAGACCCTGTCATATTAAAATCTCCAGAGAGTTTTGCATTTGCAGCAATATTTTAAGTTTATCATCATCTGTCTTTTATCAATTTCACCTAGACTTTTAATTACAGAGCCTTAACTAAATCACTCCGCTTCTCCAACCATTTACAGTAGCCCTGTTGGCTTACCAGAAAAAAAAAACACAAACTAAAAAACGACAAGATACAAATCCAGATTATTTATGCAAAACGAATTTTCTTTTTACCACTTACAAAGCAAAATTACAACATAGTTGTAAACGTCGCAAAAAACATTGGATGAAGAGCGAGAAAAGCAGTAAAAAAAAAACGTAAAACTATTCAATGCAATGCTCAAAAAAAAATACACAGTTCAGTTAAAACTCTATGCCATGTGCAAGCAATATTGCAGCAACGATAACTGCTGTTGGGGATTTTGTGTGTATGTGTGTTTTTTTTTTTTTTTTTTGTAGTAGCCAGCCATGCAGACCGTAACAGAGTAGACCTTACCAGAGACCCTATTGTCTGATTCATATGCCTCATGCTTAAGCTTAGGCATGCCAAACTCCAAAACCATTCTCCATATAAAATTGCAAATGATTTTGGTTGTTGGTGGTTGTTTGTGGAAGGATTGAATTGGTTTCTCGTCGAGTGTTGTCCCCCATGCAATGGAAGCTACAACGGAATACACAGAGAAAAGGAAAGCAATGGAGCATCTGTTATGTATGAAAATAATCCGTAGTTAAACTATAGCTAAATTTAACTTTTTTTAATTTTATTACAAAAAAAAAATATATATATTGTTTGTAGTTAAATTGTATTATTTTTTTTTGTAATTTTCCACAGCCCACTTTCATTTTAATTTTGATAAGTATATTTCATTAACTAAATCTGGGTTTAAAAATTCAATGACCGTACACATAAATTCAATATGGACTAGGTTAGGTGGCAGCCCGATGTATCAGGCTCACTTAGACTATTCAGTCCATTGTGATACCACATTGGTGAACTTCTCTCTTATCACTGAGTGCTGCCCGATTCCAAGCCCGAACGGCGTTCCACATTGCAGTGAAACCACTTAGAGAAGCTTTGAAACCCTCAGAAATGTCACCAGCATTACTGAGGAGGGATAATCCACCGCTGAAAAACTTTTTGGTGTTTGGTTCGACCAGGAGGAATCGAACCCACGACCTTGTGTATGCAAGGCGGGCATGCTAACCATTGCATTACGGTGGCTCGGCAATATGAACTAACGCAAAAGAAAATTTTCATACTATTCCCAAAATTAATAAGAACAAGTAAGGAAAGTCTAAAGTCGAGCGAAGCCGACTATATTATACCCTGCACATCTTTGTAGATTTACATTTTCGATACCAGGTTTTTTGTTCCCATATACATACATTTAAATCTGACTCGATCAGGACAAAATTTGTTAGACTTCTACAAAATCTATAGACTTAAAATGTTAGCCCGCTGCCCTGGGGTACAACTAAAGTAAACAAGTATATGCGGCCGTAAGTTCGGCCAGGCCGAATCTTATGTACCCTCCACCATGGATTGTGTAGAAACTTCTACCAAAGACTGTCATTCACAATTGAATTACTCGGGTTGTGGTATCTTAAAACTTCTTAACACGATTTTCTTAATTGTGAGTTAGTCCATACGTGGTATATATTAGACAAAAAAGTTATGTATGGGTAATTCTACAAATAAATACGAATCGATGTGGGCTTTTGCACGGTACGTAGAGACCCAGAATTGAAATATAGGGGTCGCTTATTTGGGGGAGCCACCGTGGTGCAATGGTTAGCATGCCCGCCTTGCATACACAAGGTCGTGGGTTCGATTCCTGCTTCGACCGAACACCAAAAAGTCCCACCTCAGTAATGCTGGTGACATTTCTGAGGGTTTTAAAGCTTCTCTAAGTGGTTTCACTGCAAAGTGGAACGCCGTTCGGACTCGGCTATAAAAAGGAGGTCCCTTGTCATTGAGCTTAACATGGAATCGGGCAGCACTCAGTGATAAGAGAGAAGTTCACCAATGTGGTATCACAATGGACTGAATAGTCTAAGTGAGCCTGACATCGGGCTGCCACCTAACCTAACTTATATGGGGGCTATATATAATTATGAACTTGATATGGACCAATTTTTGTGTGATTGGGTATCGATTTATATGAGGGCTATATATAACTATAGACCGATATGAACCTAGTTAGGTATGGTTGTTAACGGCCATATACAAGCACAATGTACCAAATTTCAACTGACTCGGATGAAATTTGCTCCTCCAAGACGCCCCAGAACCAAATCTCGGGATCGGTTTATATGGGGGCTATATATGATTATGGACTGATATGGACCACTTTTGGCATGGTTGTTAAATATCATATACTACCACCACGTACCAAATTTCAACCAGATCGGATGACTTTGGCTTCTCCAAAAGGCGCCGGAGGTCAAATCTGGGGATCGCTTTATATGGGGGCTATATATAATTATGGACTGATATGAACCAATTCCTGCATGGTTGTTGGATACCATATACTAACATCACGTATCACATTTCAACCGAATCGGATGAATTTTGCTCTTCTAAGGGGCTCCGTAGGTAAAATCTGGTGATCGGATTATATGGGGGCTATATATAATTATGGAACGATTTCGACCAATTTTTGCATGGGTATTTGAGGCCATATACTAACACCACGTACCAAATTTCAACTGAATCAGATGAATTTTGCTTCTCCAAACGGCTTCGGAGCTCAAATCTGGGGATCGGTTCATATGGGGGTTATATATAATTATGCACCGATATGGACCAATTTTTGTATGCTTGTTGGAGACCATATGTTAAAGCCACGTACCAAATTTCAGGCGGATCGGATGAATTTTGCTGCTCCAAACGGCTTCGGAGCTCAAATCTGGAGATCGGTTCATATGGGGGCTATATATAATTATGCACCGATATGGACCAATTTTTGCATGGTTATTAGAGACCATATACTAACACTATGTACCAAATTTCAACAGTATCGGATGAAATTTGCATCTCTTAGAGGATCCGCAAGCCAAATCTGGGGGTCCGTTTATATGGGGGCTATACGTAAAAGTGGTCCAATATGGCCTATTTGCAATACCGTCTGACCTACATCAATAACAACTACTTGTGCCAAGTTTCAAGTCGATAGCTTGTTTCGTTCGGAAGTTAGCGTGATTTCAACAGACGGACGGACGGACATAGCTAGATCGACTCACAATTTCACCACGACCCAAAATGAATATACTTTATTGGGTCTAAGAGCAATATTTTGATTGTTACAAACGGAATGACAAACTTAATATACCCCCTTCCCATGGTGGAGGGTATAATAATATAGGATAATTTTATTCAATTGTACAAGAAATTTTAAGAGCAAATTTTTCGTGGGTTTTTGGGCATATGTCGTCAAATTGGAGGAACATATATAACATATATAGGGACTTCGCCCAAATTTAAGCTGATTTTTACCAAATTTTCAACACATTACTAAAATGTTGCCTGAACAGTTTGTGGAAAAATTCAAGGTAATCGGAGTGAATTTATGACTTCCGGTGGTCATACGAGTCTAAATCGGGCGAAGGATATGTATGGGAACTATATCTAAATCTGAACCGATTTCAACCAAATTTAATACGGACAATTAGAATGTTAATTCTAATTCCTGTGCAAAATTTCAAGTAAATCGGAGTAAAAGATTAGCCTCTGTAGTCATGTGGGAGCTATATCTAAATCTGAACCGATTTGAACTAAATTCAGCACACTTTACGATACTATTAATTACACTCCTTGTGCAAAATTTAAAGCAGATCAGGCTGAAATTCTGTCTTCTGGGGCTATATTAGTAGATATCGGGCGAAAGATATATATGGGAGCTATATCAAAATCTGAACCGATTTGAACTTAATTCAGCACACTTTACGATACTATCAATTGCACTCCTTGTGCAAAATTTAAAGCAAATCGGGCTGAAATTCTGCCTTCTGGGGTTATATTAGAAGATATCGGGCGAATGATATATATATGGGAGCTATAACTAAAACTGAACCTATTTCTTCCAAAATCATTAAAGTTCTATTCTGACACATATTTGTGCCAAATTTGAAGTCGATTGGATAAAAATTGCGCACTAGGGTTTGATTGCAAAAATGTGTTCAAACACAGACGGACATGGCCAGATCGACTCAATATTGCTAATGACACCATATGTCTATCCTTCTGGGTGTTGCAAACATATGCACTAACTTATAAAACTCTGTTCGACATTGTGGCGTAGGGTGTAATGAAGTGCAAAGTGGTTAAAATGGTCATGATTATCTTGTTCTTTAATTTTGGTTCATTTTTATATAAATACATATTTTTTCTCTCAGTGTATATTCATTCACCTTTTGGAGGTTGGTAGTGTTATTCACTCCTCCTGATTTAGTTGTGAAGAGAGTTTAGCTTGATGGAGCATTTGTAGGGTTTGTAAGTGTGTGGCATTGTGCACTAGACTGTTGTGATTGTTCGATACGTACGAAGGAGTTTAAACCATTTTTGCTTTTGCTTCTTTCTTTTCTCCCCCCAAGCAGCAGCACCGGGTGAATTGAAGAGAATGCTTTGGGTATTAAAGTGTTAAGTTTTATGTTTAAAATTCACACGCTGCCGTATTACGCGTTTTAGAACATGATCCTGGTAGTGGGTCATGAATCGACATCTGGGAGCAGAGGCCCGGTGTAGACTCACATTGGTATTGTTTACCATTTTTGTCAATGAACTTTTGACTTTTTTTCTATCTCGTTTTTCATGAGACGTGTATTTGTTTAATTTCATTTCTGTCTTTTTTTTTTGTTTTCCACGACAGAGTTTTTATTTCCTTTAAAAAAGATATTTGTTGGATATTTGAAAAAAAAAAAGAAATTGCCTGTTCAATACGTTTTGGTAAGGGGACGTATGTGAGTGTGAGAAGACGTGGTTTATTGTAAATTACTGACAAATTGTACGAATATGATTGGAATACAAAATAAGAAATGGGAAATTTTCTATATGGCGTTTTTAACACGAGACCTAATTTTTAAAGAGTGACAAGATCCTGACGGACGGAAGGCAATTATAAAATCATTATTGTTGGTACTATATGGTACGTGTACTATACACGTACATAAAACATTCCAGTTGTTCTAAAGGCACAACTTTAAAAGCACTCCAAGAAATGTCCTTCCTTCAGGAAGTTCTTTTGATGTAATTTTTATAATATCCATACTATGACTTGTGTCAAATGCTCGGATACCGCAAGCTTCATAATTAGTGATAAAATTTTTGGTGAATGCTTAGGTAACGGTTGCTACAGTTGATAAAATTCTACCATAAATGGTAGATTTTTTAATATTTGGTAGACTGGTAGAATTGTTGATGTTTTGATAGATTTTGCAAAATACTCGTCTTCCAATAAGAGGAATTTCAAAAATTTTATAGAAATAAAATTTTAGAAAAATTTTCTATAAGTTTTATGTTTCATTTTAAAAAAAAATTTTAGCAATACAATTTCGAAAATTTTTCTGTTGAAATAAAATTTTGAACAAATTTTGTGTAGCATGGTTAACAAAAAATTTTTAAAGTGATAAAATTTGACAAAAATGTCCTATAGAAATAAAGTTTTAAAAAGATTTTCTATAAAATTAAAATTTTGACAAAATTTTCTATATAAATAAAATTTTGACAAAAGTTTCCATAGAAATCTAATTTTGACACAATTTTCTATACAACTAAAATTTTCACAAAATTTTCCATAGAAATAAAATCTTGCAAAAATTTTCTATAGAAAAAAAATTTTGCAAAAATGTTCTATAGAAATAAAATCTCGCAAAAATTTTCTATAGAAATAAACTTTTGACAAAACTTTCTATAAAAATTTAATTTTTACGAAATTTTTTATAGAAATAAAATTTTTACAAAAATTTCTATTGATATAAAATTTTAACAAAATTTTATATAGAAATAAACATTTCAGAAAATTTCCTATAAATATTAATTTTCTATAGAAATAATATCTTTCAAAATTTTTCTTTAGAAATAAAATTTTGACTAAATTTTCTATAGAAATGAAATCTTGCAGAAATTTTCTATAGAAATAAAATTTTAACAAATTTTTTTAGATATACAATTTTTAATAAAGTTTTGACAAAATTTTCTATGGAAATAAAATGTGAACAAAATTTTCTATAGAAATGAAATTTTGACAAAATTTCCTAAAAAAGAGATATTTTGACGAAATTTCCTATAGAAATGAAATTTTTACAACATTTCCTATAGAAACGAAATTTTGACAAAATTTCCTATAGATATGAAATTCTGACAAAATTTCCTATTTAAATGATATTTTGACAAATTTTCCTATAGAAATGGAGTTTTGACAAATTTTCCTATAGAAATGGAATTTTGACAAAATTTCCTATAGAAATGAAATTTTGACAAAATTTCCTATAGAAATTAAATTTTGACAAATTTTCCTATAGAAATGAAATATTGACAAAATTTCCTATGGAAATTGAATTTTGACAAAATTTCCTATAGAAATGACATTTTGACAAATTTCCTGTAGAAATGAAATTTTGACAAAATTTTCTATAGAAATGAAATTTCGACAAAATTTTCTATAGAAATGAAATTTCGACAAAATTTCCTAAAGCAGAGAAATTTTGACGAAATTTCCTATAGAACGAAATTTTGACAAAATTTCCTATAGATTCTGACAAAATTTCCTATTTAAATGAAATTTTGACAAATTTTCCTATAGAAATGGAATTTTGACAAATTTTCTTATAGAAATGAAATTTTGAAAATTTTTCCTATAGAAATGAAATATTGACAAATTTTCCTATAGAAATGAAATATTGACAAAATTTCCTATGGAAATGAAATTTTGACAAAATTTCCTATAGAAATGAATTTTTTACAAAATTTCCTATAGAAATGAAATTTTGACAAATTTCCTATAGAAATGAAATTTTGACAAAATTTTCTATAGAAATGAAATTTTGACAAAATTTCCTAAAGCAGAGAAATTCTGACGAAATTTCCTATAGAAATGAAATTTTTACTCCATTTCCTATTGAAATTAAATTTTTACAAAATTTCCTATAGAAACGAAATTTTGGCAAAGTTTCCTACAGAAACGAAATTTTGACAAAATTTCCTACATAAAGGAAATTTTGACAAAATATCCTATAGAAATGAAATTTTGACAAAATTTTCTATAGAAATGAAATTTTGACAAAATATCCTATAGAAATGAAATTCTGACAAAATTTCCTACAGAAAAGAAATTTTGAAAAAATTTCCTATAGAAATGAAATTTTTTCAAAATTTTCTATAGAAATTAAATTTTGACAAGTTTTCCTGTAGAAATGAAATTTTGACAAAATTTCGTATGAAAATGAATTTTTGACAAAATTTCCTATAGAAATGAAATCTTGAAAAAAATTCCTATAAAAATGAAATTGTGTCAAATTTTCTACAGAAATGATATTTTGTTCATTTTTTTGTAAAAATAAAAATTTTGGGAAAATTTCCTGTAGAAATGAAATTTTGACATTTTGACAAAAATTTCTATTGAAACAAAATTTTAACAAAATTTTCTATAGAAATACTTTCTCATATTTTGTACTAACACTGTGTTCCACCCCAGGGGATTAGCCGACTGAAATTTTAAATCTACAGTTTTTTTAGAATCTAACAAATTTTGTTCAGATCGAGTCAGATTTAAATATATGTATAGGGGAACAAAAATCTTTAGATATAGCACCCAAAACATTTGACGGAGTTGAGATGGCATAGAAAATGTGAATGTACAAAGTGGTGCAGGGTATAATATAGTCGGCTCCGCCCGACTTTAGTCTTTCCTTATTTGTTTAAAAATGGTTCTAGTTAATTTAAGCAACATTTTATTTTTGATACCAATCAAACTATCGCCGAGTATGTCGGGAGCGAGCTTATTACGTCCTCATATATCCAGTACATCGGGTCCAATTTAGAGCTTCCAATTATTGTATAGTTGTATAGAAATAAAAATTTGAAAAAAATTTATGGGAATGACATTTTGAAAAAAAAATCTATAGAAATGAAATTTTGAAAAAACGCTTAGGAGGGAAATTTGGACAAAATTTTCTGTAGAAATAAAATTTTGACGAAATTTTCTATAGAAGTAAAATTTTGACAAAATTTCCTATAGAAATTAATTTTTTGCAAACTTTCCTATAGCACTGAAAATTTGACAAAACTTCCTATAAGAAAGAACATTTTACCAAAATTTTCTATAGAAATAAAATGTGGACAAAATTTCCTATAGAAATGAAATTTGACAAGATTTCTTATAGAGATGAAATTTTTGAGAAAAAATCCTATATAAAATATATATTGAAAAAATTTCTTATAGAAATTAAATTTTGACAAAATTCCCTATAGAAATGAAATTTTGAAAAAAAATTTCATATAAAGGGTGATTTGTTAAGAGCTTGATAACTTTTTTTTTTTTAAAAAACGCATAAAATTTGCAAAATCTCATCGGTTCTTTATTTGAAACGTTAGATTGGTCCATGACATTTACTTTTTGAAGATAATTTCATTTAAATGTTGACCGCGGCTGCGTCTTAGGTGGTCCATTCGGAAAGTCCAATTTTGGGCAACTTTTTCGAGCATTTCGGCCGGAATAGCCCGAATTTCTTCGGAAATGTTGTCTTCCAAAGCTGGAATAGTTGCTGGCTTATTTCTGTAGACTTTAGACTTGACGTAGCCCCACAAAAAATAGTCTAAAGGCGTCAAATCGCATGATCTTGGTTACCAACTTACCGGTCCATTTCTTGAGATGAATTGTTCTCCGAAGTTTTCCCTCAAAATGGCCATAGAATCGCGAGCTGTGTGGCATGTAGCGCCATCTTGTTGAAACCACATGTCAACCAAGTTCAGTTCTTCCATTTTTGGCAACAAAAAGTTTGTTAGCATCGAACGATAGCGATCGCCATTCACCGTAACGTTGCGTCCAACAGCATCTTTGAAAAAATACGGTCCAATGATTCCACCAGCGTACAAACCACACCAAACAGTGCATTTTTCGGGATGCATGGGCAGTTCTTGAACGGCTTCTGGTTGCTCTTCACTCCAAATGCGGCAATTTTGCTTATTTACGTAGCCATTCAACCAGAAATGAGCCTCATCGCTGAACAAAATTTGTCGATAAAAAAGCGGATTTTCTGCCACTGATTTTGGTAATAAAATTCAATGATTTGCAAGCGTTGCTCGTTAGTAAGTCTATTCATGATGAAATGTCAAAGCATACTGAGCATCTTTCTCTTTGACACCATGTCTGAAATCCCACGTGATCTGTCAAATACTAATGCATGAAAATCCTAACCTCAAAAGAATCACCCTTTAGAAATGAATTTTTGACAAAATTTCCTATAATAATTAAATTTTGACTAAATTTGGTATAGAAATTAAATTTCCTATATAGAAATGAAATTTTAAAAAATTTCCTATAGAAATGAAATTTAAAAAAAGAAATTCCTATAGAAATTAAATTTTGACAAAATTCCCTATAGAAATTAAATTTTGAAAAAAATTTCCTACAGAAATTAAATTTTGAAAAAATTTCCTAGAGAAATGAAATTTTGAAAAAAAATTCCTGTAGAAATGAAATTTTGAAAAAAATTCCTATAGAAATTTAATTTTGAAAAAATTTCCCATAGAAGTGAAATTTTGACAAAATTTCCTATAAAAATGAAAATTTGACTCAATTTGCTATAGAAATTAAATTTCCTATATAGAAATTAAATTTTGAAAAAAAAAA
Organism: Haematobia irritans; assembly: GCF_050003625.1. Taxonomy (NCBI): domain Eukaryota; kingdom Metazoa; phylum Arthropoda; class Insecta; order Diptera; family Muscidae; genus Haematobia; species Haematobia irritans. Next base: position 195,341,548 of record NC_134398.1, on the reverse strand, counting down.
AATCCAACAGAACTGAAAAATTTTAAAAAATTTCCTATAGAAATGAAATTTTGAAAAAAATCCTACAGAAATTAAATTTTGAAAAAATGTCCAAGGGAAATGAAATTTTGAAAAAATTTCCTATAGAAATGAAATTTTGAAAAAAAAAATTCTTATAGAAATGAAATTTTGACAAAATTTCCTATAAAAATGAAATTTTGACTAAATTTCCTATAGAAAATAAATTTCTATTGGAAAGAAAATTTCTTATTGGAAAGAGAATTTTAAAAAATTTTCTATAGAAAAAAAAATTAAATTAAATAGCGTATTTTTCACTTTATAATTTATTCAAGTGTAATGTTTTCAACTTATCTATACACTCACAAAAAAGTGAGCTCTCTATTTCACTAAAGCCAATTTAACAATATTTTAGTTCATGCAATTATTATGTTTGAAGAAAGTTTCCTTTACTCCAATAATTTTTTGCGTACGTTAGATAAATGAACTAAAAAACGGGAAAAAATTATACAAAAATTAAGCATAAAGATTTACTAAATTCGTATTTCTCACAAAATAGTTCATTATTTCTTTAAATTTGTAAATTTTACTAAAAAAGCGCCCATCATGAACTTCGTATGTCACTAAAGACATTCTTGCAATTTTGAACTCCAATTTTTTCCTTCAAACTACAAAATTTTCTTTAACAAGTGGAAAAAATTATTTACGTCTAATAAACTTTCTTGAATTTGTCGAAAAATATTTACTTATTTTTGTGGTATCGGCGTGATGCCAGCGCTTGTAATACTGTTTAGTTAAAAATTTCTAAAAATATTCAAAATTTTCAAAAATTAGTCAAGAGTTTTCTTCCAGGTGGGTTCACTGTTTTTTCAGTGTAATTTCAAAGATCTTCTTACAAAATTAATTAATTGATTTCTATAACTGTAAAGTCTCTCTCTCCCCCCATCAAGTTCAATGAATATGGCCTTATCAGATTTCTATATTTTTAATTCATTGCAAATAATCGTTACATCTTTATTTATAAATCTGTAACTGTTACCCTATAATCTTTGCCTCCAATGGGGATAACGTTTCCATTTGTAGTTATACAGATTTAATGGATTTTTTTTTTTTCTTTGCTAATTCTATCAGTTTAAAATTACACAAAAATTTAATTCAATCGAGATCAAATGGTGATTGTATTAATTTCAGCAGATAAGTAGCATTCATTATAATTAATTTGCTTATATCTCCTCCTGAATAGTGAATGGAATCTCATTTTCATTTCCCAGCATATACTTTACTGGCTTAATAATAATATTATTCTATATTCTTGGGAGTTTTTTTTCGTATTACTATTTTGCATAATTTTCAATTATCTTCACGACTTCACGAAAAAATGGCAAGAAAAAAGCTTGTGGTAAAAACGAACAATGACCATGGTAGATACTTAGCATACCTTGGAGCATTACAATGAGTGTGCCCACCGATACATTTTTGACCATTCAAGGATGTTGCATGGAGTGGTTTTCAATTTTTCTGTTTTTTGCTTTCTCTTATGTGCGAAAATGTTCAAGGAATTTTTCATGAGAATCATTAGGGCCACACCTCAGGTGTTTAATCTTTTTTAGATTTCTATTTTAGTCTAACAGTATTGTTTTTTTTTTATGACTGCAAGAAGCTTTTAAATATTATGACTATATTGGATTATATGTTAATTTCTGTGTGGATTTTTCATACGAATTTGATAAAGGTGCAAAAGAAATTTGGCTTCAAAAAGTAGTTATTGTAATACACTCAACCTTTATTAAAAAATTTTCTATGGGACAACGATCCGTCTATACAGGTCTATGTATTAGTGCAAATTGCCACAGTTGGGGATCAAAATTGAAAGTCGGGTGTATAGGTGTTGGTTAGACGGTATTTCCAATGGGGCACATCGCATAACCCCGAAAAAAACCGACACCCAAATCTGACTTCCGGAGCCTCCTTCTGCAAAATAGGAAGGGCAAATTTCATCCGATTCAATTGAAATATGGTATGTGATGTTAATATATGTCTTCTCATAGCTATACAAAAATTGGAAGAACGGTGGGATCTAAATAGGACCTGAATCCAAAGGTGACGCACTGGATGTATGAAAACATACGCATTTATAATTTGGTGGGCATCAGTGGAGAGAAAGTGCAACATAGATATTTTACAACGTTTTCTTGGCATAACTGAGGTAATGAAGACCATTGGAGACGATACTGGACTTATGACATATACATGTTCAGATCTAAAGCACCATGGCTGCAATGAGATTGAAGATGTTAGAAAAATGGATGGAAACTCAAAACATGACGTACAATCACAGGATAGTAAGAGAGAGGTTGTTGAAATGGCGAATGCTGCAACAGTCCATGATTGTATACCTGAGGAGGCGATAGGTGCCGAGTGTGACATTCTGACACCAGTAAGATGATCCTGGGAGAATGGCACCCCAGAACATATAACAGAAGCAAATAACTGCTAAATCGATGGATCGAAGATGGGTAAGAGGACGGTATCCGGCGTATATGTGAAGCACCACGACCAGGGTTGGCCTGTCACAAGCTGTGACTTTTGCGACATACATTTGCGACGGTATAATACGTATGTCGCAAAAGTCGTAAACCTACTGTAGAAAATCTAATTTGACAGCATTCGCTGTAAGTTTCTGCAGAAATTTGTGAAAGTTTTCCCATGGTCAAGCCTATTTTCTTAGGTGGTATAGAATTTCCCGTTGGTGAGTGTGCAAAATACCTTGGGTTTATATTGGACAGGAGACAGGAGACTGAACTTAAAGCTAGGAAAGGACGAGAAAATCAACGGTTACCCTGTACTCGTGCAAAAGGCAATAGGGAAAATGTGGGAACTAAAACCGAAAATTGTGAACATTCCTAAGAATTGAAACTTCTTCGCACATACCATCGTCTTGGATATCATCGAATTCGCTGCCTAGCTGACGCGACTAAAGTATTTTCAGTTTGCGACTTTTGTTACTTTTTCTACATTTACGACGCGTATGTGACGTTTACGACGTTTACAACTTTGCGACAGTCGCAAACCTAAAAAAGTTTGATACAGACCATCTCTGACCCCGACACCGAAATGCTATTCGGATTACCGTATCACAGCACAATCCTGCATGACGGAATGTGCTACATGGCTCGGAAATAACACGAGGCCACAAAACGTGAATATTTTCACGGATTTACAGAGGACAATGAAGGCAAGAGCATACAAAGCAGTTCAATCGCGAACACGGTTGCCACTCGAGCCAATAATAATAATCTTTCACAATTTGGAGAAAATTTTACCAAAATCTACCAAATAAAACAATCAATATGATTTATTTCTATACAAAATGTTGTCAAAGTTTTATTACTGTAGAATATTTTGTCAAAATTTTATTGCTATAGAAAATTTTCTCAAAATTTTATTTCTATAGAAAATTTAGACAAAATTTTATTTCTATAGAAAATTTTCTCAAACTTTTATTGCTATACAAAATTTTCTCAAAATTTTATTTCTATAGAAAATTTAGTCAAAATTTTATTTCTATAGAAAATTTTGTCAAAATTTTATGTCTATAAAACATTTTTTTCAAAATTTTATTTCCAGAGAATATTTTGTCAAAATTTTATTTCTATAAAACATTTTTATACCCACCACCATAGAATGGTGACGGGGGTATAATAAGTTTGTCATTCCGTTTGCAACACATCGAAATATCGATTTCCGACTATATAAAGTATATATATATATATACTTATATGTCTATATATGTCTGTTGTATCACGCTACAGTCTTCAATAATAAAGCAATCGTGCTGAAGTTTTGCACAAACTCGTCTTTTGCCTGCAGACAGGTCAATTTCGAATATGGGCTATATCGGTCCAGATTTTGATATAGTCCCCATAGAAACCGACCTCCCGATTTGGGGTCTTGGGCTTATAGAAATCGTAGTTTTTATCCAATTAGCCTGAAATTTGAAATCTAGAGGTCATAAAATAGACCATAAAGAGGTGTGCCAAAAATGGTGAGTATCGGTCCATGTTTTGGTATAGCCCCCATATAGACAGATCTCCCGATTTTAATTCTTGGGCTTATAGAAACCGCAGTTTTTATTCAATTTACCTGAAATTGGAAATCTAGAGGTATTGTAGGACCACAAATACGTGTGCCAAAAATTGTGAGTATCGGTCCATATTTTGGTATAGACCCGATATAGACAGATCTCCCGATTTTAATTCTTGGGCTTATAGAAACCGCAGTTTTTATTCAATTTACCTGAAATTGGAAATCTAGAGGTATTGTAGGACCACAAATACGTGTGCCAAAAATTGTGAGTATCGGTCCACGTTTTGGTATGGTCCCCATACACACAAAAAAATTTCATGAACATTTTTCCAATTAAAATTTTAATTGATTTTTAAAAAATATTCAATTAAAAATTTAATTGATTCAACAAATTTTTTAATTGAAACAAAAATCAATCACAAAAATAATAGTATCAATTAAATTTTTAATTGGATCAATTAACTTTTAAATTGAGCTTCAATTAATTTTTTATTTGATACTATCATTTCTGTGATTGAAGACATTTCAATTAAAAATTAATTGGATCGATTAATTTCGTGATTGAATCAGAAAAATTTTTTTGTGTGCATAAAACGACCTCCCGAGTTGGGGTCTTGGGCTTATAGAAACCGTAGTTTTTATCCAATTTGTCGGGAATTGGAAATCTAGTGGTATTTCAGGACCATAAAGAGGTGTGCCGAAAATGGTGAGTATCGGTTTATATTTTGGTATAGCCCCCATATAGACCGATTTCCCGATTTTACTTCTTGGGCTTCTAGAATCCGAAGTTTTTATCCTATTTACCTGAAATTGGAAATTTAGAGGTATTTTCGGGTCATAAAGAGGTGTGCCGAAAACGGTGAGTATCGGTCCATATTTTAGTATAGCCCCCATAAGAACGATCTCCCGATTTAACTCCTTGGGTTTCTAGAAACCGTAGTTTTTATCCGATATGCCTGATATTGTACATATTCTGGTATTTTAGGCTCACAAAAACGTGTATCGGATTAAGTTTTTATCGGTCCATTTGGTAATGCCTTCATAAAGACCGACTTCACTTCTTGAGGGTGTAGAAGGCGCACTGATCATGAAAATTGCTTGAAACTCAATGTAAAATTTCCAGATTTTACTTCTCGGGTGAAAATCTACAGATTTAAGATTTCAAATCAAGACGTTATTTTATAATTTTCTTGCACAATTACAAGAGATGTTAATGATTCCACTAAAACTCAAACAAAAATGGTTCTTAGGTGAAGTTTTTAAATTTATCTTTGGGAAGTGTCCTCAAGCCCTCCTGAAATTTCAAAGGAACAGGGTATTATAAGTTAGTGCATATGTTTGCAACACCCAGAAGGAGACGAGATAGGCACATGGTGTCTTTGGCAAAAATGCTCAGGGTGGGCTCCTGAGCCGATGTAGGCATGTCCGTCGGTCCGTCTGTCCGTGAACGCATTTTTGTAATCAAAGTCTCGGTCGCAGTTTTAGTCCAATCGACTTCAAATTTGGAACAAGTATGTGTTTTGGCTCAGAATAGAACCCTATTGATTTTGGAAGAAATCGGTCCCGATTTAGATATAGCTCCCATATATATATTTCGCCCGATGTGGACTTATATGGCCCCAGAAGCCAGAGTTTTACCCTAATTTGCTTAAAATTATGCACAAGAAGAACAATTAGTACTATAGTCAAGTGTGCCAAATTTTATTGAACTCGGTTCAGATGTAGATATAGCTCCCATATATATATATATATATATATATATATATATATATATATATATATATATATATATATATATATATATATATATATATATATATATATATATATATATATATATATATATATATATATATATATATATATATATATATATATATATATATATATATATATATATATATATATATATATATATATATATATATATATATCGCCCGATATGGATTAATACGGTCCCAGAAGCCAGAATTTTACCCCAATTTGGTTGAAATTTTGCACTAGGAGTACAATTAGTACTATGGTCATGCGTGCTAAATTTCATTGAAATCGGTTCATATTTAGATATAGCTCCCATATGTAGCTTTCGTCCGATTTACACTCATACGACCACAGAGGTCAATTTTTTGCTCCGATTTTGTTGAAATTTTGCACAGGGAGTAGATTTAGCATTTTAGCTATGCGTGCCAAATTTGATTGAAATCGGTTCAGATTTATATATAGATCCCATATATAGCTTTCGCCCGATTTACACTCATATGACCTCAGAGGCCAATTTTTTACTCCGATTTAGCTCCGATTTAGTTGATATTTTGCACAGCGAGTAGAATTAGCACTATAGCTATGCGTGCCAAATTTGGTTGAAATCGGTTAAGATTTAGATATAGCTCCCATATATATGTTTTTCTGATTTCGACAAAAATGGCCAAAATACCAAAATTTTCCTTTTAAAATCCCACTGCTTAGTCGAAAAGTTGTAAAAATGGCTCTAATTTTTCTAAACTTCTAATACATATATATCGAGTGATAACTCGTAAATAAACTTTTGCAAAGTTTCCTTGAAATTGCTTCGGATTTAAATGTTTCCCATATTTTATTTTATTAACATTGTGTTGCACCCTAGTGCATTAGCCGACGTAAAGTTTGAGTCTATAGATTTTCAAGAAGTCTATCAAATTCTGTCCTGATCGAGTGATATTTAAATGTATGTATTTGGGACAAACCTTTATATATAGCCCCCAACACATTTGACGGATGTGATATGGTATCGAAAATTTAGATCTACAAAGAGGTGCAGGTTATAATATAGTCGGCCCGCCCGACTTTAGACTTTCCTTACTTGTTTTTCTTTGCGTATAGTATGTCAATTTTTTATTTATAAGAAAACTAAATTCATATGATTTTCGTTTCGGAATATCGGAACAGGGGGTTAATTTTTAAGTTTCTAAAAATTAATACTAATTTTTTTAATATTTTCTTTTTTGGTTTTTAATATTTTTAATATCTATTAAACTAAAGTTTAATTAAATCACCATTAAGTAGCACATTAAGACTTGTCTATTTTATTTCACAATAGATTTACTGAGCGTTAAAAATCATTAAAACGTTAAATGTTTTCATCGGTGTCTAAAGCAAACACACTTGAGAAAATGTGATTTTTTTTTTGCAAAAAGCGTCTTTTCATTTTCTGGTCGAACTCAAGCACATCAAACCCTCATCAATGAAAAAGAAAACGGTCAAGAAAACTGGGTTATTTCCAGCATTGCACAAAAGACTCAAAGAAATCATTGTAAAAAAAAACACTGAAGGGAACAAACGTGGGAGCTAAATAGGGAAGAAATAGACAGACTGAGAGAGAGGAAGAGGAAATTCAAGAGGGTTCCTTTTTTAAATGTGGTTTTCATTTTAATTTGAAAAAAAGTCATTTGCGGCATGTGAACGGTTTTTTGGGTTCTATGTTTACATTAACTTTGGCCTATAAGAAGAGGTCAAAAGATTACTTAACATTGTTCGGGGTTTTTTCATTATTTGTATTCCTTCTAAGGGAGACCAGGCCAATGATTTTTATATAGTGAGGGGGCCACTGCTACTACCTTTTTGCTTTAAACGAACTTTTGATGACCCTCAAGTGGTTGGTCGAAGAAATACAGTAAGAACTCTCACCAGAACAAATATGCGAACAAATTGGGGGGTTAATTTTTATGGACGTGTGTGAGTGCGTAATGTTGTTCCATTCCAGTTTTTTTGGCCAAAAATTGTTGGTGTCCCTTTTTGAATTCTTCTTGGAAGTCTATATGGCAATAGTGTAGGCTTATGTTTCGTATTTGGATTGTCTTCTTTTCTTTTCTATTATATTTTTTTTTAAGTGAGACGAACCAAATTAATTGTATTATATGGTTTCTTGAAGACACTTTAAGGTTTTTCTTTTTTTTTTTTTTGTATTGAAATTCGTATCCGCTAAGCACAATGATGAAATGCTGGTCTCAGGAGAGCTTATAGAGGCGTTGAAGTAGGGTACACATTTTTTAAGGTCATTTTTTCATTTATCTTCAAGGGCCTGAAAACAATTTCATTTGTCAGAGGGAGTTTGCTATATTTTTGCTCCACTATGATTTGTTTACGTATACAAGACTCACCTTTAGGGGTCCGTTTATTAAAGAGAAAAGTCAATTTTCCACCCTGAAGACTAATTAAAGGAGGGTAATCTGGAAATTATAGGGAAACATTAAATTTAAAGTAAATAGTAGATTCATACAATGAGAAAATCAATATAATTTAAAATTATTGTAAACTTTTAATATTTTCATCGAAATCTTTGTCTTTTGTTTCTTAAAAAAGAAACTCACAATCCCTTTTCATACCAAACTCATTTGAATCACAAAGTCAGGCTACCATATTTTGGTCTTGGTGTGGTGTTGGTGTCTTTTTCCTCACTTTTCGAAAGGGAAATAATAATGCTTGTGGATTACACCTTTGTTAGACGTAATGGTTCCCTAACACGACATACTATTTAGCTCTGAACAACAACAAAAAAAAAATCACAAAACAACAAACAATCCTTGGAAGATTGGTTGTTTGGTTGGTTGGTTAGTAGGTGGTTCTGGTTAGCTCAAAGCGTATGAAAAACACATGTCTAACAATACTTGAATGTTTGGCATTGTTATGGCTTTTTATGAATCAAATAAAATGCCAACCATTCTTCGAACCGTCACAAGCAAACACATACGAACACACACACCCACACACATAGGCATAGGTATACAACCCCTGGCGCCCAGCACACACCCATGAATATTTACCCTAACTACAGTTAGTAAAGAGTGACAACTATTACACTTCCGTTTCTGAGAAGTTAGTCAAATTAAACAACATTAGGGTGAAGTGGAAAATTATAACCGTTAGAAAAGGACTCTGAACTTAAAGCAGTGAGTATAAATGAGGGTTTTATGGTTAAATTTTGGAAAATCGGGCTATACGTATTAGGGCTATCACACGGGATAAATCCCGTCCCGAAATCCCGGGAACAAATTTCGAAATATTGCTTTAAGACCCCATAAAATATAAATATTCTGGGTCGTGGTGAAATTCTGAGTCGATCTGAGCATGTCCGTCCGTCCATCCGTCTATTGAAATCACGCTAACTTCCGAACGAAACAAGCTATCGACTTGAAACTTGGCACAAGTAGTTGTTATTGATGTCGGTCGGATGGTATTGCAAATGGGTCATATCGGTCCACTTTTACGTATAGCCCCCATATAAACGGACCCCCCAATTTGGCTTGCAGACCATCTAAGAGAAGCAAATTCCATCCGATAAGGCTGAAATTTGGTACATGTTGTAAGTATATGGTCTCTAACAATCATTCAAAAATTGGTCCACATCGGTCCATAATTATATATAGCCCCCATATAAACCGATCACCAGATTTGGATTGCGGAGCCTCTAAGAGAAGCAAATTTCATCCGATCCGGCTGAAATTTGGTGCATGGTGTTAGTATATCGCCTCAAACACCAACGCAAAAATTGGTCCACATCGCTCCATAATTATATATAGCCCCCATATAAACCGATCACCCGATTTGGCTTGCGCAGCCTCTAAGAGAAGCAAATTTAATCCGATCCGGCTGAAATTTGGTACACGGTGTTAGTATATGGTCTCTAATGACCATGCAAAAATTAATCCACATCGGTCCATAATTATATATAGCCCCCATATAAACCGATCACCAGATTTGACCTCCGGAGCCTCTTGGAAGACCAAAACTCATCTGATTCAGTTGAAATTTGGTACGTGGTGTTAATATATGACCTCAAACACAAATGTAAAAATTGGTCGAAATCGGTCCATAACTATATATAGCCCCCATATAAACCGATCCCCAGATCTGTAGAATATTTTGTCAAACTTTTATTTTTATAGAAAATTTTGTTAAAATTTTATTTCTGTAGAATATTTTGTCAAACTTCTATTTCTATAGAAAATTTTGGTAAAATTTTATTTCTATAGAAAATTTTGTCACAATTTTATTTCTATAGAAAATTTTGTCAAAATTATATTTCTATCGAAATTTTTGTCAAAATTTTATTTTTATTGAAAATTTTGTGGCAACGGTAGTCTTTGTAACCGGATAGAAAACTAAAAATATATTTAAAATGGAGTAGTTGACAAACAAAATTTTATTTTCTATAAAATTCAGTCTAAAGGAGCTCTTGACAATAATCTTCCAATTGAATTTTTGTTGAAATTTAGTGAAAATATTCGGCAAAATATCCAGGTTAAAAAGCTATATAATTCAGTTCGTGGCCGGTATGAAATTTTGCGCGGTAAAAAATAGGCAGAAGTGCAATATGTGGGTCGGTTATACAATATATACAATTATAAACCTATATGGTCCAATTTTTGAGTGATTAGTACCAAATGTTAGAAAGAACATACGAAATTTGCTATAACTATGGTCCATATGGACCACTTTTGGCATGGTTGTTGACATGACCATATACTAAAACAACGTACCAAATTTCAGCCCAATCGGAAGAAATTTGCGCCTCCAAGAAATTTGATCTTCCAAGAACCTCCCGAGGGACTATATATAATTATAGTCCGATATGGTTCAATTTTTTCATGGTTGTTAGAGACCACATACTAACACCACATAACAAATTACAACCGGATCGGATAAAATTTGCTCCTCCAAGAGGATCCGCAAACAAAATCAAAGGATCGGTTTACCTGGGGGCTATATATAATTATGCACCGATATGCACCTATTTTTGTATGGGTGTTATAGGTCATATACTAACACCACTTACCAAATTTCTACCAGATCTGATGAAATTTGCTCCTTGTAGAGCGTTCGTAAGCCAAATCTGGGGGTCGGTTTATATGGGGACTTTACGTAAACGTGGTCCGATATGGTCCATTTGCAATACCATCCGACCTAAATAAATAGCAACTACTTGTGCCAAGTTTCAAGTCGATAGCCTGTTTCGTACGGAAGTTAGCGTGATTTCCACAGACGGAAGGACGGGCGGACAAACGGACGGACATAGCTAGTTGGACTCAGAATTTCACCACGACTCGGAATATATACATACTTTATGTGGTCTTAGACCAATATTTCGATATGTTACCAACGGAATGACAAAGTTAATGGAGGGTATAAAAATAGCAGAAAAACTAACATTTATGGGATGCTTTAGAGATTGAAAGCTACTTGCGTTTGTGGTACTCTTAAAGGTGTTTCGTTTAACACCACACTATATTAAGCCGGTATATTGGAAGATGCTTATTTTTTTAAATATTTGATCTTCCCAAATTATAATTAACCTATTAGGTGGGCAGGCAAAAACTATAGTGTACAATACATATATTGTTAGGAGGACGGACTTTAATAATCAGTCCGTCCTCCTAACAACATATGTATTGTACACTGTAGTTTTTGCCTGCCCACCTAATAGGTTATTTATTACTAACGCTAATTGGAAAAACTTTACAGGATTGTTGTTTTATTTTCGTGTATCAACAAATATTCATGCTCTGCACTCCACATCTATTTGCCGATACACCCTAATGTCCACATATTCAAACATAATTTAAATATTAGTTTCCTTATTTGTTTGTTTGCTTGCGTGTTGCCTTGGTAAAACGTCAATGTTGTTTGCATTTATCGTTTCACTCTCGTCTAGACTGAAAACAAAACTATTTGTCAATTACGTTCGTTTGTAAAGGGTGATTCTGTTGAGGTTAGGATTTTCATGCATTAGTATTTGACAGATCACGTGGGATTTCAGTCATGGTGTCAAAGAGAAAGATGCTCAGTATGCTTTGACATTTCATCATGAATAAACTTACTAACGAGCCACAACGTCGAATTTTCAGTGAATGGGCCCTAGAAAAGTTGGCAGAAAATCCGCTTTTTTATCGACAAATTTTGTTCAGCGATGAGGCTCATTTCTGGTTGAATGGCTACGTAAATAAGCAAAATTGCCGCATTTGGAGTGAAGAGCAACCAGAAGCCGTTCAAGAACTGCCCATGCATCCCGAAAAATGCACTGTTTGGTGTGGTTTGTACGCTGGTGGAATCATTGGACCGTATTTTTTCACAGATGCTGTTTGACGCAACGTTACGGTGAATGGCGATCGCTATCGTTCGATGCTAACAAACTTTTTGTTGCCAAAAATGGAAGAACTGAACTTGGTTGACATGTGGTTTCAACAAGATGGCGCTACATGCCACACAGCTCGCGATTCTATGGCCATTTTGAGGGAAACCTTCGGAGAACAATTCATCTCAAGAAATGGACCGGTAAGTTGGCCACCAAGATCATGCGATTTGACGCCTTTAGACTATTTTTTGTGGGGCTACGTCAAGTCTAAAGTCTACAGAAATAAGCCAGCAACTATTCCAGCTTTGGAAGACAACATTTCCGAAGAAATTCGGGCTATTCCGGCCGAAATGCTCGAAAAAGTTGCCCAAAATTGGACTTTCCGAATGGACCACCTAAGACGCAGCCGCGGTCAACATTTAAATGAAATTATCTTCAAAAAGTAAATGTCATGGACCAATCTAACGTTTCAAATAAAGAACCGATGAGATTTTGCAAATTTTATGCGTTTTTTTTTTTAAAGAAGTTATCAAGCTCTTAACAAATCACCCTTTATAAGCACCACGACACCTCTAACTCAGTCAATGTCCCCAAGTGTAGGGGATAGATGGATAGATGGATGGATGGATAGCGGGATGGAGTTGTTATCACAACTAAACTAAAGGAACAACTCGTTTGCTATGTGGCATCATTGGTTTGAATACAAAATTAATGTTATAATTACAGATGTACGAAAGTGTGTGTGTGGGTGTAGTTTGGAAAATTCTGTGATATATTATCAACAATTTATCACGTGTTAAAATGTGAATTTTCACCGTTTGATCCATCACCGTGGAGAGGTATTAATTGAATTCCTACAGGAAGCCTCCCTCCACACACACACACAACACACTAAGGATCAAATCAGGTGTGTCGTCGCGTTTCACTTGTAATCAATATATCATTATTATAAGTTGGCTCACGTTATTCGAATTGAATCGTTCATTTGTTCCATGGGTGGTGGAATCATTGCTAGCTAGGATGGATCATCAAGGTGGAGTGTTACAATAATTAGTCTGCCATGAAAGAACAATGACAAATGATAAAATGCGATGCATAAACATTATCGGGACAATGACTTTTGAGAATTTTTTAATTTGCTTAGTAATGCCTCGTTTGGTTATTTCGTAACGCTAGAGGCTCTATCGACTACTAATTAGATTATTTTTTTTTCTTCTTCATTGAGTGGCAAATTGGACAGCTAATGGATTTCTGTTTAATTTCCATTAATAGGCAATTTTTTCTTTTTTTCAAATGTCCTGTTGATTTTTAGGCTAATGTTTTGCGTTGGAGTGCAAAGTCTTTTTTTTTTTTTGTCGATATATCTTAAGACGTGTTGGACATATCGATAATTAATTTAATATGAGATAAATCAATCTTAAGATAAATAGAAAATAAAATTCAATTAATGAGAAAATTACAAATTGATTTTGTTAGTTTTTGAGGATTTCTAAGAACACGATGGCATTAGAGGGAATATACTGACATCTTATACCAAATTCCAAATGGATCGGATGAAACTTGATCCTCCTGGAAGCTCCAGAGGATAAATCTAGTGATTGATTTAAGTAGGGGGTAGCAATTGAAAGTAATTTGCTGCTATCGCAAATATTCAAGCGGATGAGATCTCTACTATAGGAGGCCTAAGAAGTAAAATTTGGTGATAGACTTAAATTATGGACGTACACTGAAAAAGAAAAACAATGAGCCCACCAGGAAAAAAAATTAGTTAATTTTAGAAAAAATTTATTAATTTTTGAAAATTTGAACTAAACTGTGTTAGAAAATTTTTGTTAGACAATATTATTATTTTTCATTTATTAAAGAAAATTTCGTAGTTTGAAGGAAAAAATTGGAGTTCAAAATTGCAAAAATGTCTTTAGTGCCATATTTAAAATTTACAAATATTAAGGAATTCTGAACTATTCTGTGGGAGACACGAATTTAGTTCATCTTTATTCGTCATTTGTGTATAATTTTTTTTCTCTGTTTTAGTTAAATTAAGTTACGTACGCAAAAAATTATTAAAGTCATGGAAACTTTCTTAAAAACTAATAATTCCATGAACTTAAAGAGATTTAAATCAGCTTTAGTGAAATATAGGTTTTTTTTTTTTTGAGTGTATATGGACACATTTGGTCGCAGTTATTAGACGATCATATACTAACATAACCTTATCAATTTTAACTGGATAGGAAGAAATTTGCTCCGTTATGAGTATGGGGACCGATGGGAGCTATATGCAATTATGAAACGATAACGAAAAATTTTTACATAGCTATTAGAGAGCATATATTGACATGAGACATCTGATTACAACCGGATCGGATGAATTTTTTTCATACAGGGGTTTAAAAAGACAAACTTGTGGATCATTTTATATGGGGGCTATATAATTATGGACAAACCATAAATGTACTGACATCAAATTTCAAAATTCAACCGTAATAAAGTTTATAAAAATTTCAATATCGCCAGCTACAAATTGGGTCGAAATCTGGAGGTTTTTGGAGTATACTCAAAAAATCAAAAACTTAGACATGCTTATAGAAATAAAATTTTGATAACATTTTCACAAAATTTTCTATAGAATAAAATTTTAATTATTGTTATTTTTATACCCTCCACTATAGGGGTATATTAACTTTGTCATTCCGTTTGTAACACATCGAAATATTGCTCCAAGACCCCATAAAGTATATATATTCCGGGTCGTGGTGAAATTCTGAGTCGATCTGAGCATGTCCGTCCGTCCGTCTGTTGAAGTCACGCTAACTTCCGAACGAAACAAGCTATCGACTTGAAACTTGGCACAAGTAGCTGTTATTGATGTAGGTCGGATGGTATTGCAAATGGGCTATATCGGTCCACTTTTACGTATAGCCCCCATATAAACGAACCATCAAATTTGGCTTGCGAATCATATAAGAGAAGCACATTTCATCCGATCCGGCTGAAATTTGGTACATGGTGTTAGTATATGCACGCAGAGAAGAAACATGATTGTCACAATCATATTCGAAGAGCAAAATAATATGATAGGAGCTATTTTTGCGGCGACCATGTAACATTTTAACCTGCAACCATGTTGGCTCAGTGAACATGGTTCTAAGAAAAATGTAATTGTCCTCATCTAAAATGTTATTATATTGATAAAAAGAATTTTGTTTGAATGAAAAAACAATGGTCACGATTTAAAATGTTATGGTATTCATTAAAAATGTTTTTCTCCTAGTTAAAAGAACATGGTCACAACCTAAAATGTTTTGATCTTTATGAAAAAACTTTTTTCATCGTCGAAAAAAGGACGCCACTTGAGAAAAGAAAACACAAAATTAACTTTATTTGTTTGTTTTTATTTATTTATAAACTAATTCATTGTTTATTTGTATTTATAATGTCGTTCAAGCAAACATCATATATTTTTACACACTCTATTTTATTTCAATTTCAACAATAAGTAATTATTCCATATTTACTACGTGCCCATCAAATGTACAAACACAGACATCATGTAACTGCAAATAAAAATAAATGATACCATATAGCAAAATGCAGAACAAAAAACAGGTACATTTTTTAAATTACACTTTCCTTTTTGTGTTCACATAAAACCACGTGCCACTTCTGAATAAATAAATTAACACAAAACACAGTAAATCCGTATTCTCCATCCATTCCAAGAAACAATCAACACACGACTGACGCGCAAAATGAAAATCGTGTGTACCTGCTCAATGTTTTTATAAAATTATTTTCGCTGCAAACAAGTTAAAAAATTGAATGGTCACGAAAAAAATGTAAATGGTCTTTATGGCCATGTAATGGTTCTAGACATGTCTACACTTAACCTATAAAAATACTTTTTTCCCTGTAAAAAAGTAAAAAATTGAATGGTCAGGTACATGATTTTCCCGACCATTTAATGGTCTCAAATTCTATCATTTAAATGATAGAACATGTTTGCGGTATTTGAGAACCATTCAAATGCTTATTGCCACCATACATTTTTCTCCGCTCGAAAACTATTTTTACAAAGACAAAATACATGGTTTTCGCGGCAATTACATGCTCTAGATAAGCATTAAATGGATGCGGCAACCATGTCCAAACATGATTTTTCTGTGCGTGTGGTCTCTAACAACCATGCAAAAATTGGTCCACATCGGTCCACTTTTACGTATAGCACCCATATAAACCGATCCCCCGATTTGGCTTGCGGAGCCTCTAAGAGAAGCAAATTTCGTCCGATCCGGCTGAAATTTGGTACATGGTGTTAGTATATGGTCTCCAACAACCATGGAAAAATTGGTCCACATCGGTTCATAACTATATGTAGCCCCCATATAAACCGATCCCCCGATTTGGCTTGCGGTACATGGTGTAAGTATATGGTCTCTAATGACTATGCAAAACTTGGTCAACATCGGTCCATAATTAGATATAGCCGCCATATATACCGATCACCAAATTTGACCTCCGGAGCCTCTTAGAAGATCAAAATTCATCTGATTCAGTTCAAATTTGGTACGTGGTGTTAATATATGGCCTCAAACACCTATGCAAAAATTGGTCGAAATCGGTCCATAATTATATATTGGCCCCATATAAACCAATCCCCAGATTTGACCTCCGGAGCCCCTTGGAAGAGCAAAATTCATCCGATCTGGTTGAAATTTGGTACGTGGTGGTAGTATATGATATTTAACAACCATGCCAAAAGTGGTCCATATCAGTCCATAATCATATATAGCCCCCATATAAACCGATCCCGAGATTTGGTTTTAGAGCCTTTTGGAGGAGCAAATTTCATCCGAGTCAGTTGAAATTTGGTGCATTGTGCTAGTATGTATATGCCTAACTAGGTCCCCAATCACACAAAAATTGGTCCATATGAAGTCCATAATTGTATATAGCCCCCATATAAGCGACCCCCATATTTCAATTCTGGCTCTCTACGTACCATGCAAAAAGTCCATATCGATTCGTAATTGTTTGTAGACTTACCTATACATAACTTTTTTGTCTAATATATACCACGTATGACCTAACTCACAATTTAGAAAACGATGTTAAGAAGTTTTAAGATACCACGACCCAATTAATTCGATTGTGGATGACAGTCTTTCATAGAAGTTTCTACGCAATCCATGGTGGAGGGTACATAAGATTCGGCCTGGCCGAACTTACGGCCGTATATACTTGTTTTTATTTCATCTCCAAGTCATAGAAATAAGCTGTAATTTTTTTCAAATATATCCAATAATTCGAAACAAATAACAGAAAACATTTAATATATTAAAATTTTCAATAAAAATAAAATTATGATAAAATTTTCTATAGAACTAAAATTTTGACAAAAGTTTCTGCAGACACAAAATTTTGAGAAGATTTTTATGGGAAAAATTTTTAACAAAATTTTCTATGGAAATAAAATTTTGGCAAAATTATAGAAATAAATAGAAATAAAATTTAAGCAAATCGCATATAGAAATAAAATGTTAACAAAATTTTCCATAGAAATAAAATTTTGATAAAATAGTCTATAGAAATAAACTTTTGACAAAATTTTCTATGGAAATAAAATTTTGATAAAATATTCAATAGAAATAAACTTTTGACAAATTTTTTAGAGAAATAAACTTTAGACAAAATTTTTTATAGAAATAAAATTTTGACAAAGTTTTCTATAGTAAAAGAACGTGACTTATCGACACGCCTGCTACTACTGCCTATTGAACGTTTTTCACAAATCAACGACAGCCATGCCGACAAGCCACGTTAAGTAGAAAATGATATATATCTCTGAGGCAGGATTTTCCTCAGTTTTGTTCAGTTGCAAGTACTTAATTAGCCATCTTACAACTCGGCCATCCTGTACTATCACTGTCCTCAGTGATCATGGCTGAATCTTCATTTACAGAAAACTTCGCTGCCACAGAATCAACAAACAGCTCAACCTGAAATACGTCCAGGGAACACTAAATCAACGCTCAATGTGAATCAACATCACAGAGCCGCTCAACCTGACAATACTCAGGGAACAACCAAATAAACCATCGCTCAATGTGTACTACAATCACAGAGCCGCTCAACCTGGCAACAACCAGGGAACAAAATTACGCAAACCATCGCCCAATGTGGAATACCTCCACAGAGCCGCTCAACCTAGTAATAACCAGGGAACAAAATCCAAACTCAATCAACCTGGAATACATCCAGGAAAAAAACTTTCGCTCCACCTGTCAACATCCACGAAACAAACTTTCGCTCGACCTTACCATAAGTGCATGAAACCAAAACAATCCATTCCAATTCGGGTATGAGACCAATCGCATTTGTCCATAACAGACAAATGCGATTCGGTATAACCCAATAACTCTAATGGCGCCTTAACTTCAGCAATATATCCAGTAACGTCATTAATCTGTGGATCCTTTACGCGGCACATCAACCTGAGCTTCAGCAGCGATGAATACGTTGGCTTGTCGTCCCAATTAAATAAATTCTTAACACGCTCCACACTTATAATCCATTCACGAGGCGAAACTGAATCCAGACGTGATGGGCTAAATACAGGAACTAGTCTTTCGCATTCCTCAATGCCACACCACATAACCACCGATGGAAGCGCAACGACTGCCGACTCTTCGTCGGAGATAACGCTACTGATTCTGGATTTCGTTATATTTTCCAGCTCCAATTCGTTGTTAGCTCTGTTGTGGGCAAATATATTCCTTTTTGAATTTTTCCTTTTGTGAAAAATGTCTATACCAATTTTTTTTTTTTTTTTACAGCTAAGAATTTTTTATATCCCACTTCTGATAAAAGAACGTGACTTATCGACACGCCTGCTACTACTGCCTATTGAACGTTTTTCACAAATCAACGACAGCCATGCCGACAAGCCACGTTAAGTAGAAAATGATATATATCTCTGAGGCAGGATTTTCCTCAGTTTTGTTCAGTTGCAAGTACTTAATTAGCCATCTTACAATAGAAATAAAATTTTGACAAAATTTTCTATAGAAAACTTTGTCAAAATTTTATTTCTATAAAAAATTTTGTCTAAAGTTTATTTCTCTAAAAAATTTGTCAAAAGTTTATTTCTATTGAATATTTTATCAAAATTTTATTTCCATAGAAAATTTTGTCAAAAGTTTATTTCTATAGACTATTTTATCAAAATTTTATTTCTATGGAAAATTTTGTTAACATTTTATTTCTATATGCGATTTGCTTAAATTTTATTTCTATTTATTTCTATAATTTTGCCAAAATTTTATTTCCATAGAAAATTTTGTTAAAAATTTTTCCCATAAAAATCTTCTCAAAATTTTGTGTCTGCAGAAACTTTTGTCAAAATTTTAGTTCTATAGAAAATTTTATCATAATTTTATTTTTATTGAAAATTTTAATATATTAAATGTTTTCTGTTATTTGTTTCGAATTATTGGATATATTTGAAAAAAATTACAGCTTATTTCTATGACTTGGAGATGAAATAAAAACAAGTATATACGGCCGTAAGTTCGGCCAGGCCGAATCTTATGTACCCTCCACCATGGATTGCGTAGAAACTTCTATGAAAGACTGTCATCCACAATCGAATTAATTGGGTCGTGGTATCTTAAAACTTCTTAACATCGTTTTCTAAATTGTGAGTTAGGTCATACGTGGTATATATTAGACAAAAAAGTTATGTATAGGTAAGTCTACAAACAATTACGAATCGATATGGACTTTTTGCATGGTACGTAGAGAGCCAGAATTGAAATATGGGGGTCGCTTATATGGGGGCTATATACAATTATGGACTTCATATGGACCAATTTTTGTGTGATTGGGGACCTAGTTAGGCATATACATACTAGCACAATGCACCAAATTTCAACTGACTCGGATGAAATTTGCTCCTCCAAAAGGCTCTAAAACCAAATCTCGGGATCGGTTTATATGGGGGCTATATATGATTATGGACTGATATGGACCACTTTTGGCATGGTTGTTAAATATCATATACTACCACCACGTACCAAATTTCAACCAGATCGGATGAATTTTGCTCTTCCAAGGGGCTCCGGAGGTCAAATCTGGGGATTGGTTTATATGGGGCCAATATATAATTATGGACCGATTTCGACCAATTTTTGCATAGGTGTTTGAGGCCATATATTAACACCACGTACCAAATTTGAACTGAATCAGATGAATTTTGATCTTCTAAGAGGCTCCGGAGGTCAAATTTGGTGATCGGTATATATGGCGGCTATATCTAATTATGGACCGATGTTGACCAAGTTTTGCATAGTCATTAGAGACCATATACTTACACCATGTACCGCAAGCCAAATCGGGGGATCGGTTTATATGGGGGCTACATATAGTTATGAACCGATGTGGACCAATTTTTCCATGGTTGTTGGAGACCATATACTAACACCATGTACCAAATTTCAGCCGGATCGGACGAAATTTGCTTCTCTTAGAGGCTCCGCAAGCCAAATCGGGGGATCGGTTTATATGGGTGCTATACGTAAAAGTGGACCGATGTGGACCAATTTTTGCATGGTTGTTAGAGACCACACGCACAGAAAAATCATGTTTGGACATGGTTGCCGCATCCATTTAATGCTTATCTAGAGCATGTAATTGCCGCGAAAACCATGTATTTTGTCTTTGTAAAAATAGTTTTCGAGCGGAGAAAAATGTATGGTGGCAATAAGCATTTGAATGGTTCTCAAATACCGCAAACATGTTCTATCATTTAAATGATAGAATTTGAGACCATTAAATGGTCGGGAAAATCATGTACCTGACCATTCAATTTTTTTACTTTTTTACAGGGAAAAAAGTATTTTTATAGGTTAAGTGTAGACATGTCTAGAACCATTACATGGCCATAAAGACCATTTACATTTTTTTCGTGACCATTCAATTTTTTAACTTGTTTGCAGCGAAAATAATTTTATAAAAACATTGAGCAGGTACACACGATTTTCATTTTGCGCGTCAGTCGTGTGTTGATTGTTTCTTGGAATGGATGGAGAATACGGATTTACTGTGTTTTGTGTTAATTTATTTATTCAGAAGTGGCACGTGGTTTTATGTGAACACAAAAAGGAAAGTGTAATTTAAAAAATGTACCTGTTTTTTGTTCTGCATTTTGCTATATGGTATCATTTATTTTTATTTGCAGTTACATGATGTCTGTGTTTGTACATTTGATGGGCACGAAGTAAATATGGAATAATTACTTATTGTTGAAATTGAAATAAAATAGAGTGTGTAAAAATATATGATGTTTGCTTGAACGACATTATAAATACAAATAAACAATGAATTAGTTTATAAATAAATAAAAACAAACAAATAAAGTTAATTTTGTGTTTTCTTTTCTCAAGTGGCGTCCTTTTTTCGACGATGAAAAAAGTTTTTTCATAAAGATCAAAACATTTTAGGTTGTGACCATGTTCTTTTAACTAGGAGAAAAACATTTTTAATGAATACCATAACATTTTAAATCGTGACCATTGTTTTTTCATTCAAACAAAATTCTTTTTATCAATATAATAACATTTTAGATGAGGACAATTACATTTTTCTTAGAACCATGTTCACTGAGCCAACATGGTTGCAGGTTAAAATGTTACATGGTCGCCGCAAAAATAGCTCCTATCATATTATTTTGCTCTTCGAATATGATTGTGACAATCATGTTTCTTCTCTGCGTGCATATACTAACACCATGTACCAAATTTCAGCCGGATCGGATGAAATGTGCTTCTCTTATATGATTCGCAAGCCAAATTTGATGGTTCGTTTATATGGGGGCTATACGTAAAAGTGGACCGATATAGCCCATTTGCAATACCATCCGACCTACATCAATAACAGCTACTTGTGCCAAGTTTCAAGTCGATAGCTTGTTTCGTTCGGAAGTTAGCGTGACTTCAACAGACGGACGGACGGACATGCTCAGATCGACTCAGAATTTCACCACGACCCGAAATAAAATTTTGATAAAATATTCAATAGAAATAAACTTTTGACAAATTTTTTAGAGAAATAAACTTTAGACAAAATTTTTTATAGAAATAAAATTTTGACAAAGTTTTCTATAGAAATAAAATTTTGACAAAATTTTCTATAGAAATAAAATTTTGAAAAAAATGTCTATAGAAATAAAATTTTGATAAAATATTCTATAAAAATAAACTTTTGACAAAATTTTTTATAGCAATAAAATTTTGACATGTTTGTCACTAAAATGTTCTTAAAACATGTTTGAGGTGATCATATTCCTTCTCTGGGTGTACCCTACACCACTTTGTAGATCTAAATTTTCGATACCATATCACATCCGTCAAATGTGTTGGGGGCTATATATAAGGGTTTAAATATCACTCGATCTGGACCGAATTTGATAGATTTCTACAAAATCTATAGACCCAAAATTTAAGTCGGCTAATGCACTAGGGTGGAACACAATGCTAGTAAAAAAATATGGGAAACATTTAAATCTGAAGCAATTTTAAGGAAACTTCGCAAAAGTTTATCGAGCGATAAATCGATATATATGTAATAGTAGTTAAGGAAAATTAGTCATTTTTACAACTGTTCGACTAAGCCGTGGCGATTTTACAAGGAAAATGTTGGTATTTTGACAATTTTGTCGAAATCAGAAAAATATATATATGGGAGCTATATCTAAATCTGAAACGATTTCAAACAACTTTGGCACGCATAGCTACAATGCTAATTCAACTCCCTGTGCAAAATTTAAACCAAATTGAGCTAAAACTCTGGCTTTTAGGACCATATTAGTCCATATCGGGCGAAAGATATATATGGGAGCTATATCTAAATCTGAATCGATTTCAATCAAATTTTGCACACTTGACTATACTACTAATTGTACTCCTAGTGCAAAATTTCAACTAAATTCGGCCAAAAATCTGGCTTCTGGGGCCATATAAGTCCATATCGGGCGAAAGATATATACGGGAGCTATATCTAAATCTGAACCGATTTCAATCAAATTTTGCACACTTGACTATACGACTAAGTGTTAAATTTGTACAAAGTTTCAAGCAAATCGGTATAAAACTCTGGCTGCTGGGTCCATATTAGTCCATATCGGGCGAAAGATATATATGGGAGCTATATCTAAATCTGAACCGATTTCTTCCAAAATCAATAGGGTTCTATTCTGACCCAAATTAGGAATATGTGCCAAATTTGAAGGCGATTGGACTTAAATTGCGACCTAGACTTTGATCATAAAAATGTGTTCACAGACAGACGGACGGACGGACAGACGGACATGGTTATATCGACTCAGGGACCCACCCTGAGCATTATTGCCAAAGACACCATGTGTCTATCTCGTCTCCTTCTGGGTGTTACAAACATATGCACTAACTTATAATACCCTGTTCCACAGTGTGGCGCAGGGTATAAAAAATATGGGTAACATTTAAATCTGAAGCAATTTTAAGGAAACTTCGCAAAAGTTTATCGAGCGATAAATCGATATATATGTATTAGTAGTTTAGGGAAATTAGTCATTTTTACAACTTTTCGACTAAGCAGTGGCGATTTTACAAGGAAAATGTTGGTATTTTGACCATTTTGTCGAAATCAGAAAAATATATATATGGGAGCTATATCTAAATCTGAACCGATTTCAACTAACTTTGGCACGCATAGCTACAATGCTAATTCTACTCCCTGTGCAAAATTTCAACTAAATCGGAGCAAAAAATTGATCTCTGTGGTCATGAGTGTAAATCAGACGAAAGCTATATATGGGAGCTATATCTAAATCTGAACCGATTTCAACCAACTTTGGCACGCAAAGTTGGTTGGCGCAGGGTGTAATTAAAGCTTTTAACATAAGTAGCCCAATTCTCAATAACAACTCCCTGGGAATTTTTTCCTTATTCCCTGTTTCCCTATTCTAAACAAAATCTCCCTGGGGAATTTTTCTTTATTCCCTTTTCCCTTATTCTAAATCAACTTCGAAAATGGGAAATTTTTCACTTGGGGAAAAATTGGTATTACAAATGACAATAAAAAGGGAAAAAGATGACATTTTTTGGGAATAATTCCCCCAAAAAAAGCAAGGGAGTTGTAACCAAAATGCATAATTTTTCTGTAATTTCCGGTCAAAAACCTTAAATTAAAATTGAAGATGGGATGCATCCAACCACCGAATGCTCATCTCATGGTCACAGATCCGTACATATTTTAAAAATTATTTTATATAGAAAATAAAGGTTTTACATTTAAACTATAATATCCCTTCCTGTTTTAATGTAGGTGTTTGTTTCTTAAAGGAGCAATAATGCGAACATGTGTCCCGTGTGGCGTAAAAAGCTGAAGAAATTTACTAGTTTTCTTCTTTCGTTTTGATGAAATATATCCAATTCGGTCATAGGTGTTCTCTAAATATATCTATGACTTCTTTATGAACTTTGTTCAGGCTACTCTGGGCCACAGATATGTCTCGATCTTTTCCTACGCCCTTTTTGGTAGCCACCTTCGACAAAGAAGCGTAGCACCTAATCTTACTAGTGGAGATAATCCAAAAGACTTGCGTTGAGGTGGAATGTGGGCTGCTAATACATCCAACAGGTATTTGAAGGCTGGATTATTTACCCTGTAATATTGTATCACAATGGACTGAGTGGTCTAAGTAAGTCCGAATCAAATCGGGCTGCCACTTTAGCCCTATAAATCCCATGAACTAAGTAACAACCTCTTCATGTACAAGTATGTAGTTACAACGTTTCAGGCAACTCAAGTGGGTTAATGGCATCGCGTACCTTTTTCCTTTATATCCTTTAGACTTTGTTACGTTGATACGCCTCTCCTCGGCTACTACCATAAACACGGCACTAAACATTTTTGACGTTTTTCGCGTTTAACTCAACTTTTACATCAATTTAATATAATTTCAAAATTTTAATATTAAAAATTTATTAAAATAAAACAGTTGAAGTAAAACAGCTGACTTCGAATACTCTGAATTATTTCTCCCAAGTTATTCCCTTCCCCTACTGTTTAGAATAGGAGGATTTTATTCCCGGGGAAAATGAATTCCCATGGAAAACATTCCCTAGGGAATATTAAGAATTGGGCTATAGGTTTATTTCGGTAGTGAAAGGGTTAAAATAAAAGTTTTGTAAAATTTCCTAAATATATACCATATATATTCATTTATTTTTGAGTTCAGGAGGAAACTGCATAAAAATATATTTAGACATTTTTTAAATTCATTCAAAATTTTTATTGCAAAATAATGCGTGGTAGTTTATTTCGGTATACGAAGACATTCATTGTCGTAATGAATTTGAATATGAATTTAAATTTTATCTTAACTTTAATGAAATGTATAGTAAATTTTTGCAGAACACAAAGGCAAATGCTTTAAAACTTCAAAATAGAGTTTGATTATTCATCACTACTCTTTTGAATTTACCTGTGGTTTCGAGCTGTCATGTCATTCATTTGTCCATTTAGTTCATTTATGCAAGAACATTTTTATTATATTGTGCCTACTGAAAATTTCCCACAGAAGACACATTTGCTGTTGATGCCTTTGAAATCTTCAATGCCGATGCATTGTCAATGACATTTATTTTGAGTGCTTTATTTATAGAAAATGTATTTTTGAAACTCATACGCACACACATCTATTGATTTCCTCCCCATGAAAATTCTTTTTCAAAGAAAGAAAGAAAGAAAGGAATTCCATTTCTAATTGAATATCTTGTCATTATGGTTTTCCAATTTTTCAATTGTGGCTGTTGTTGAATGATCTTGTCTTGCGTTAATTTTTATGGAGAAATCAATTTGTCGAAGAATTTGTCAGAAGGAGCACCCCCAAAAGCATTGATGGATTTAATGGAAATTATACCAAAAAAGGAATTTTAATGTTGAAGATGTGGACTCTATTTTTAGTCTCCTGTTTGTGTCCCCATAGGCAAGCATTATGGTTGGCGCTTGCTACAGGTTACCTGAAGTGAAATTTCATGTTTTTGAGAAAAAAAAAACCCGAAGGGCAGATTCCTTAGTGCTACTGTTTTAATTGAATATGTCCCATAATTGTCTCACATGTGTCATAAATATTAGACGTTGAGGATTTATAAGGTTCAATTTGTTAGATTTCTTATGACACTTAGGACCTTTAGCCAAGGCGAGTGCGGTACTTTGTCTGAAGTATGGAAAAGTAACTAGGTAATGGAATCAAATAAAATGAGTTTGTAAGATATTTAATAGATTCCCAAGTAAATATTTATAATTTTTTTGGAATTATGGTATTCTACTTCAACACGCAAAAAAATAATTCTTTCCTCCCAAACGAAATTTTAGACAAACAAAGTTCGTTTCTCATTTGCTTTTCGCTGTAAGGAAGTGTATTTGGAAGAAAAGTATATACTTTTTGTGATAAACGTTTATACTTTTCCAGGATGTAAAAACAATTTCATAAGGACTTACTCAAAAAAAAAAAACAAGTATATACGGCCGTAAGTTCGGCCAGGCCGAATCTTATGTACCCTCCACCATGGATTGCGTAGAAACTTCTACGAAAGACTGTCATCCACCAATTTCAACTCACATGGTTATTAAATATCATATGCTACCACCACGTACCAAATCTCAACCAGATCGGATGAATTTGTTTCTCCAAAAGGCACCGGAAGTCAAATCTGGGGATCCGTTTATATGGGAGCTATATATTATTATGGACTGATAGGAACCAATTCCTGCATGGTTGTTGGATACCCTATACTAACATCACGTACCAAATTTCAACCGAATGGGAAGAATTTTGCTCTTCCAAGGTGCTCCGGAGGTCAAAACTGGGGATCGGTTTACATGGGGCCTATATATAATTATGGACCGATATCGACCAATTTTTGCATGGGTGTTTGAGGCCATATATTAACATCACGTACCAAATTTCAACTGAATCAGATGAATTTTGGTCTTCTAAGAGGCTCCGGAGGTCAAATCTGGTGATCGGTTTATATGGGGGCTATATATAATTATGGACCGATATGGACCGATTTTTGCATGGCTGTCAGAGACCATATACTAACACCATGTACCAAATTTCAGCCGGATCGGATGAAATTTGCTTCTCTTAGAGGCTCCTCAAGCCAAATCGGGGGATCGGTTTATATGGGGGCTATATATAATTATGGACCGATATGGACCAATTTTTGCATGGTTGTTAGAGACCATATACTAACACCATATACCAAATTTCAGCCGGATCGGATAAAAATTGTTTCTCTTAGAGGCTCTGCAAGCCAAATCGGGGGATCGGTTTATATGGGGGCTATATATAATTATGAACCGATGTGAACCAATTTTTGCATGGTTGTTAGAGACCATATACTTACACCATGTACCAAATTTCAGCCGGATCGGATGAAATTTGCTTCTCTTAGAGGCTCCTCAAGCCAAATCGGGGGATCGGTTTATATGGGGGCTATATATAATTATGGACCGATATGGACCAATTTTTGCATCGTTATTAGAGACCATATACTAACACCATGTACCAAATTTCAGCCGGATCGGATAAAAATTGTTTCTCTTAGAGGCTCTGCAAGCCAAATCGGGGGATCGGTTTATATGGGGGCTATATATAATTATGGACCGATATGGACCAATTTTTGCATGGTTGTTAGAGACCATATGCTAACACCATGTACCAAATTTCAGCCGGATCGGATGAAATTTGCTTCTCTTAGAGGCCTCGCAAGCCAAATTTGGGGGTCCGTTTATATGGGGGCTATACGAAAAAGTGGACCGATATGGCCCATTTGCAATACCATCCGACCTACATCAATAACAACTACTTGTGCCAAGTTTCAAGTCGATAGCTTGTTTCGTTCGGAAGTTAGCGTGATTTCAACAGACGGACGGACGGACATGCTCAGATCGACTCAGAATTTCACCACGACCCAGAATATATATACTTTATGGGGTCTTAGAGTAATATTTCGATGTGTTACAAACGGAATGACAAAGTTAATATACCCCCCATCCTATGGTGGAGGGTATAAAAAGAAAAACATTGTTTTCCTGCTAATTGCATTTTCCCTCACATCTTTCTCACATCCACGAGGTTTTTTAGTTCTTAACACCTTTCCCTGTAATACCAACAATGTAGAAGAAATTATACGATTTTATAAATTTTTACAATTTTTTTTTACCTTTCGCCTTGACGGAGAATCGAACCGCGGACCATGCACTTTGTAAGCCAACACACTAACCACTGAGCTATGTACCTGTTATGGTCATCAATAGATAATTATCCATATAAGTTATATTTATATAGCATAGCTTGTGGCGCCCACGAAACGAATAAACAAAGTTTATTCAACAGAAACAAACACTTAGTTTGGCACCGTGGAGCAGTGGTTGCTACGTCCGACTGGCATGCCAAGGGTCGTGGGTTCGATCCCTGCTTCGACCAAAGTTTTTTTTTGTTTTTTTTTTTTACATATATTCCAGATATGTTCGGAAGATTCCGAAAAATGTTCAACATTACATTGTACTATATTAAATTTTGAAC
This sequence comes from Haematobia irritans, assembly GCF_050003625.1. NCBI lineage: Eukaryota > Metazoa > Arthropoda > Insecta > Diptera > Muscidae > Haematobia > Haematobia irritans. The sequence continues at coordinate 195,312,722 of NC_134398.1, read as the reverse complement.
TGTAAAATTTGTCTTATTAAAGACCTAAAGTCAGAAAAGGACAGTGTTTGATATAAACGAAATGAGTTGTGTTGTTGTTTCAAAAATAACTTTTTTTATTGAAAAAATAAACATTTTGAAACAAACGAATTTTTTTGGTGATAAAAGTTTAAAATTTTCGAAGCAATTTAAAAAACTCTAACAAAAGGAAAACATTTTCGGTACACGTTTTCCAAACGTTGTTTTTCTTTGCGTGAAGGTGAAATTCGAGTGTTAAGTAACACGGGTTGGGTTAAGTCAGCTTTTATAACACTTTGATGTAAAATATCAATAGGTTAGTTTAGATATTTCAAGATCACTTCGACTATTCAGCGCCCATTGTGAAACCACAGTGGTGAACTTCTCTCTTATTACTGAGTGATGCCCAGTGCCATGTTTACATCAACGATAAGATACTTTCTTTTTATAGCCAAGTCCGAAAGGCGTTTCACAAGGCGTTGCAATGAAACCACTTATAGAAGCTTTGAAACTTTCAGAAATGTTACCAGCATCACTGAGGGGGGATAATCCACCGCACAGTAATAATTTCCGTAAAAGTAGATCTTGTATTGTAAATTTAAGACTTAATTCTCATTAAAATTTAATTTTCACGCACTTAATTCTACGAAACAAAGTTTAATTTATTCGTTCTTTTAACTTTTTCTTCATGTACTTTTAGAGTCCTTTAAAATCATATTAAATTTTCAACTTCGGACCACGGTTCTAGCCAAAAATAATCTACCAATATTTGAAGAAAACAAAAAAAACAAAACCAAACAAAAAGCTCTTAATTTGCATATTTTATTTCTATAGAAAATTTTGTCAAAAAAAAAAAATACCAAACAAAAAGCTCTTATTTTGTATATTTTATTTATATAGAAAAATTTGTCAAAATTTTATTTCTACAGAAACAATTTGTCAAAATTTTATTTCTATAGAACATTTTGTCACATGTTTATATTTAAAGATTTTTCTTTTTAAATTTTATTTCTTTTAGAAAGTTTTAAAAAAGTTTATTTCTCTAGAAAATTTTGTAAAAATTTTATTTCATATTTGTTGTTTTGATCTCAGCTTAAAAACTATTGCGTTGACTAAACTACAAGAGTAGCTTAACCAACAGAGGAAAATAATGTTTGTCAAATTTATTTCTATATACTGCAAGATGGTTGGATGAATACACGTTTCGGAATTACCACATTCCTCATCAGCATCCTCTACTTGCAGCAAAATTATCAACCAATTATCAGAACAAATTCTGGAAGTTTACCAAACCCAAAGTGAGCCACACTTGAACCTTCCGACAGTGGGCTTTTGTCGAAATAAATCTCTGAACAAACATTTATGATTGAAGTCCAAACCAGCAATAACAAAACAAAACGAATGAAATAAGAGGAAGCACGCTCAAAATTTTATTTCTATCGAAAATTTTGTCAAAATTTTATTTCTATAGAAAATTTTGTCAAAATTTTATTTCTGTAGAAAATTTTGTCAAAATTTTATTTTTCTATAGAAAATTTTGTAAAAATTTTATTTCTGAAGAAAATTTTATCAAAAACTTTTTTCTAAAGACAAAATTTGGAAATTTTGTGTAAATTTTATTTTTGTTGAAAATTATGTTAAAATTTTATTTCTATAGAAAATTTTGTCAAAATTTTATTTCTATAAAAAATTTTGTCACAATTTTATTTCTATAGAAAATTTTGTCAAAATTTTATTTCTATATAAAATTTTATCAAAAACTTTTTTCTAAAGAAAATTTTGACAAAAATTTGGAAATTGTGTGTAAATTTTATTTTTGTTGATTGAATTGTGTTAAAATGTTATTTCTATAGAAAATTTTGTCAACATGTTATTCCTATGTAAAATTTTGTCAAAATTTTACTTTTGTAAACAATTTTGCCAAAATTTTATTTCAATAGAAAATTTTGTCAAAATTGTATTTCTTTAGAAAAATTTAACGAAATTTTATTTCTGTAGAAATTTTTACAAAATTTTATTTCTATAGAGAAATTTGGCAAATTTTTATTTCTATAGAAAATTTTATTTGTATAGAAAATTTTGTTAAAATTCTATTTCTATATAAAATTCTGTCAAAAATTTTTTTTGTAGAAAAATTTGTCAATATTGTATATCTCTACAAAATTTTATTTCTATAGAACATTTTGTCAACATTTTATTTCTATAGAAAATTTTGTCAAAAATTTATTTCTATAGAATATGTTGTCAAAATTTTATTGCTATAGAAAATTTTGTCAAAATTTTATTTTTATAGAAAAATTTGTCAAGATTGTATTTCTCTACAGAATTTTTCAAATTTTCTTTCAATATAAAATTTTGTCAACATTTTATTTCCACAGAACAAAATTGTAAAAATTTTATTTCTATAGAAGATTTTATCAAAATTTTATTTTTATAGAAAATTTTATCAAAATATTATTTCTATAGAACATTTTGACAAAATTTTATTTCTATAGAAATTTTTTTCAAATATTTCTTTAAAAAATTTTGTCAAAATTTTATTTTTATAGAAAATTTTCGGACCACGGTTCAAGCCAAAAATAATCTACAAATATTTGAAGAAAGAAATAAAATTTTTGTCAAAATTTTTTTTTCTATAGAAAATTTTGTCAAAATTTTATCTCTATAGAAAATTTTGTCATAATTTTATTTCTATTGAAAATTTTGTCAAAATTTTATTTCTATAGAAAATTTTGTCAAAATTTTATTTCTATAGAATATTTTATAAAAAACTTTTTTCTATAGAAAATTTTGTCAAAATGTTATTCCTATGTAAAATTTTGTCAACATTTTACTTTTGTGAACAATTTTGCCAAAATTATATTTCAATAGAAAATTTTGTTAAAATGTTATTTCTATAGAAAAGTTTTACAAAATTGTATTTCTATAGAAAAATTTGACAACATTTTATTTCTATAGAAAATTTTACTCGTATAGAAAATTTTGTAAAAATTCTATTTCTATAGAAAATTCTGTCAATTTTTTTTTGTAGAAAAATTTGTCAAGATTCTATTTCTCTACAAAATATTGTCAAAATATTATTTCTATAGAAAATTTTGTCAACATTTTATTTCTATAGAAAATTTTGTCAAAATTTTATTTCTATAGAATATGCTGTCATAATTGTATTGCTATAGAAAATTTTGTCAAAATTTTATTTTTATAGAAAAATTTGTCAAGATTGTATTTCTCTATAGAATTTTTCAAATTTTCTTTCAATAGAAAATCTTGTCAAATTTTAATTTTATCGAAAGTTTTATCAAAATTTTATTTCTTTAAAAAATTTTGTCAAAATTTTATTTTTACAGAAAATTTTGTCCAAATTTTATTTCTGTAAAAAAAGTTTTTCCAAATTTTATTTCTATAAATAATTTTGACACAATTTTATTCCTTTAAAAAATTTTGTCAAAATTTTATTTTTATAAAAAAAAATTATGTCAAAATTTAATTTTTTAGAAAATTTTGTCAAAATTTTATTGCTATAGAAAATTTTATCAAAATTTTATTTCTATAGAAAGTTGTATTTCTATAGAAAATTTTATCAAAATTTTATTTCCATAGAACATTTTTATTTCTATAAAAAAAAATTTGTCAAAATTTTATTGCTATAAAAATTTTGTCAAAATTTTATTTCTGTAGTTTTTTTGATTTCAGCTTAAAACCATATATTGACTAAACTACAAGTGTAACTTTACCAACAGAGGAAAAGAATGTTTGTCAAATTTATTTGGGCAAAGCTCTATAGACTGCAAGATGGTTGGATGGACCCACGTTTCGGAATTACCACATTCCTCATCAGCATCCTCTACTTGCAGCAAAACTATAAACCAATTATCAGAATAAATTCAGGCAGTTCATTAAACCCAACAATAAACCACACTTGAATCCTCCGAAAAAAGGCTTTACATTGACAGCCGTCTTATGCCTCTGTTGGTTAAGCTACACTTGTAGTTTAGTCAATGTATGGTTTTAAACTTAAATCAAAAAAACAACAACAATGATTAAAGAACAAAAACCAAAGAAAGAAAGAAGAGGAAGCACCCTCAAAATAAAACCCAGCCAACTTCACTCAAATCGATGATTTGATGGTGGCAAAGGAAAAGAGACATGTTTGTACGAATTTATTTCGGCATAAGCCGGCTATCAATGTAAAGCCTTTTTTCGGAGGGTTCAAGTGTGGTTTACTGTTGGGTTTAATGAACTGCCTGAAGTTATTCTGATAATTGGTTGATTGTTTTGCTGCAAGTAGAGGATGCTGATGAGGAATGTGGTAATTCCGAAACGTGCGTCCATCTTGCAGTCTATAGGGCTTTGCCCAAATAAATTTGACAGACATTCTTTTCCTCTGTTGGTTAAGCTACACTTGTAGTTTAGTCAATGTATGGTTTTAAGCTGAAATCAAAAAAAAAAAAAAAAAAAAACAGCAACAATGATTAAAGAACAAAAACGAACAATAACAAAACAAAACGAATGAAAATTTTATTTCTATAGAAAATATTGGCAACATTTTATTTCTATATAAAATTTTGTCAAAAAAGAAATATCTCTATACAAAAAATTTGTAAAAATTTTTTATACAAAAATTTTATTTCTATAAAAAAGTTTTTCCAAATTTTATTTCTATGAAAAATTGTGAAAAAATTTTATTCCTATAAAAAATTTTGTCAGAATTTTATTGAATTACAAAATACAAAATTTATACAAAATTGAATTCTATCAATCTACCAAACAGTAAAAAATCTTCGTTTTTTGGTAGAATTCTACCAACCAGACCGGATGACTTTAGACGTTTAAGAGTGTGATCTACTATTTGCTATTATCAGTTTCCATTTAATTCCGCTGAGTCCAAAGGGGGGCAGAATAATCCATAAAGAGACGATCAATGAACTTGCAAGTCTTTTGAATCGTGGAGAGAAAGATGTGAATCCTTCTACTAGCTAATGTCTGCAAGATCTATATTTTTATTTCAATCTTTTTGGTAACCAATTTTACGGAAAATCTTAGGCCAAGACATTGGCCTAAGTTCACGACACTAGAATGGTGACTGTCGATTTGTAAAGAGAAAATTTCAGGTGTCTATCGATCGCTAATCTTCTCCTCAAGCACCTTCACACCTCCACCGGAAGTATAGGTGATTGTATTCGAAACTCCTAACATCCATACCATTCTGTTTAACCCCCATTTTCATAAAGCTCCGTTAGTGTTCCGTTAACTAACCAACTTTTGAACCGTACAATGGACGAAGCTGCCATCTTGCATATATATTCCATATGCCAGTTAGGGACTTAACTGACGAACATTTTTCAGTTAAAGTTAACTGGAGAGAAGATATTTGTAATTTACTTTCTGTTAACTGGCAGTTAAAGCCTAACGGAGCTACATGAAAATGGCCGTAAATGAATTTCCTAATTGTCATTGTCATAAATACATATACATATGTATATACAAATTTAAATTTTCCTTCTCCTTGATTCCTCGTATTTTTTATGAGAAAAATGTATAACAACAAAAATATGTTTTTGTTTATATACCAGACAAATAAATATTGTTCTTGTTACCACAATACTGCTACTACTACTACCACTAAAATATGCAAGTCCTTTGCTAATCATTTTTCCCAGGATCTCCATTATGTTCCTCTCATGACAATATAGCCTTGACGATATTAATGTGAATGTAAACTCTCCCCCCCAGATTTATGGATAGTTACATGTTCGTCATATCATGGTGCTGTTTCCTTGCTTCCATTCTATCAACTAAACAATGTCATAGATTCTGCAATTCCTTGTAGTTCCTTGGCATCTCTCTCTCGCTCTCTTTCGCTTTCGATGAGCTTTAGTTATTTTCATCTTTCTGGCTTGAGCGGGAAATTAAATTATTGTTTATTGTTGGAAATGCCTCCAACTACTCCCACAAAACTTGTTCCAATGCATAGGAATAGCATACATGACGAACGACTACCTATGTGTGTAAGACTATCACCATCCCGAGAAGAAGTAGTGGATGTAGAAATCTATAAATCTTCAGTGTGAATATGATGTCTAATATTGAAACATAAATCACTTGAGATTATCCTCATGCCGTGAACCACCGCAATTGCCATTGCCACCATTTGGACTATGACGATGATGAAGACAATGCCGGAGATGACTACCACTGCCTTTTGGCATATATAGCCTGATGATATCGTTGCAAGATGATGCTGGTGCGTCTTTGGAGAAACTTTCATCATTAGAACCTTATAGCTGGCGTGTCATCGCATTTTATGTGAGCATGTTTTGTTTTTCTTGTTTACTCAATTGGTCTGTTCCCAACAATACCATGGAAGTGATTAATGCATTGATTTGCTGGATGAGATATTGATCTTAATATTTTATTGAAATTGTCTAAACTGGCAGGCGGCAGGAGGATACAATTGTCAGCTGTTTTGTTTGCGCTCGCGGTTCTTTTGCTATCTATGCATTCAGGTCTGCATGGTTGCCAGATTATATTCGAAAATAGAGAAACGATGTCTGAATATTTAGACTAGAGGTTTCAAATTTACCTCAGATATCCAGAGAAGGCATTTAATTTTTGAATACGTGAACGGAGACGAGAACCTCCTTCTAGCGACTAGTTTAGATGTAGTTGAGATCTTAATTTCCCTGAAATAATTGATATTAACAGGAAATAGGGAAGAGAGGTTATGTCGATAATAATATTTGCATACCATCCTCTCCTGCTCCTGTTCGGTGCAGATGTGGTCTCCATTCTAGGTGCCCAGTTTTTATTACTTCGTATTTGTGAGCTGTTGTCCTACTCCCCTTGAGTAGTTCTACAGTCTTTTTTTTTAAACATATCTTTCACAGAATATTTTGAAGGATAAGATAGTTCTTCTGAAAAAATTCAAAGGATATGAATTTTTTTCGATTTCCACATAAATACGGATTCCAATTTATTGGTGGGATTGATTACGTTTTTTAAGGTTTAGTCAGAAGATAACAAAAACAAGTATAAACGGCCGTAAGTTCGGCCAGGCCGAATCTTATGTACCCTCCACCATGGTTTGCGTAGAAACTTCTACGAAAGACTGTTATACACAATCGATTTACTTGGGTTGTGGTATCTTAAATAGTTTTCTAAATTGTGAGTTAGTCCACACGTGGTATATATTAGACAAAAATGTATGTAAGTCTACACATAATAACGAATCGATATGGACTTTTGCACGGTACGTAGGGAGCCAGAATTGAAATATGGGTGTCGCTTATATGGGGGCTATATACAATTATGAACTTGATATGGACCAATTTTTGTGTGATTGCGGATCGATTTATCTGAGGGCTATATGTAACTATAGACCTATATGGACCTAGTTAGGCATGGCTGTTAACGGCCATATACTAGCACAATTTACCAAATTTCAACTGACTCGGATGAAATTTGCTCATCCAACAGGTTACAAAACCAAATCTCGGGATCGGTTTATATGGGGGCTATATATGATTATGGACTGATATGGACCATTTTTGGCATGGTTGTTAAATATCATATAGTAAAACCGAGAACCAAATTTCAATCAGATCGGATGAATTTTGCTTCCCCAAAAGGCACCGGAGATCAAATCTGGGGATCGGTTTATATGGGGGCTATATATAATTATGGACTGATATGAACCAATTCATGAATGGTTGTTGGATACCATATACTAACATCACGTACCAAATTTCAACCGAATCGGATGAATTTTGCTCTTCCAAGGGGCTCCGGAGGTCAAATCTGGGGATCGGTTTATATGGGGGCTATATATAATTATGGACCGATTTCGACCAATTTTTGCATGGGTGTTTGAGGCCATATACTGAACCATGTACCACATTTCAGCTGGATCGGATGAAATTTGCTTCTCTTAGAGGCTCCGAAAGGCAAAGCGGAGGATCGGTTTATATGGGGGCTATATATAATTATGGACCGATGTGGACCAATTTTTGCATGGTTGTTGGAGACCATATACTAACACCATGTACCAAATTTCAGGCGGATCGGATAAAACTTGCTCCTCTTAGAGGCCTCGCAAGCCAAATCTGAGGAATCGGTTTATATGGGGGCTATATATAATTATGGTGCGATGTGGACCAATTTTGGCGTGGTTGTTAAAGACCATATACTTACACCATATACCAAATTTCAGCCGGATCGGATGAAATTTTCTTCTCTTAGAGGCTCTGCAAGCCAAATCTGGGGATCGGTTTATATGGGGGCTATATATAATTATGGACCGACGTGGACCAATTTTGGCGTGGTTGTTAAAGACCATATACTAACACCATGTACCAAATTTCAGCCGGATCGGATGAAATTTGCTTCTCTTAGCGTGTCTGCAAGCCAAATTTGGGTGTCAGTTTATATGGGGGCTATACGTAAAAGTGGACCGATATGGCCCATTTGCAATACCATCCGACCTACATCAATAACAACTACTTGTGCCAAGTTTCAAGTCGATAGCTTGTTTCGTTCGGAAGTTAGCGTGATTTCAACAGACGGACGGAGGGACGGACATGCTCAGATCGACTCAGAATTTCACCACGACCCAGAATATATATACTTTATTGGGTCTTAGATCAATACTTCGATGTGTTATAAACGGAATGACAAAGTTAATATACCCCCAATCCTATGGTGGAGGGTATAAAAACTTGTAACGTACAATAGTTCCGGGATATAACAAACTTTTTCTTTCATCTGTGGTTGTAAATGGTGTGACCCATACCATTATTAGACTGTAAACAGAACCAGGCAGTTCTTATTTTTAAGAGAGAAGAGAGTTCACTAATTGAAGAATTTCACGTATTGTATATTTAAATTTATACCACCCATATTTCTATAGTGTTCCCATTTAGTGACCAGCCTCTACTGAACCTGCAAATTTCAAGAAAATTTGACAACTTTAAATTTTCAGAAAACAAAAAAAAATTGCACAGGTGGCCTGAAAAACTCACGGACGTTATGTTCATTTCATAACCTCCACACGTTTTTTATAAATCCCAAGTAAATCAAATAAGTTAAAATTTTGCACTATTCCAAAGGGGATTTCCCCTTCCTCGGCTAGATATCGAAAAACTTTAAATTTTCAAAAAAAAAAAATTGGGCAAAAAAAAGAGATTCGCCTCCCTAATCAGATATCAGAAAATTACGGCCAATTGGGAGGCCCTCCTACATGGTAAATTATCGCGAAAGTAGCGGATTCTGACTAGAAATCCCCCTCAACTTTCCCTAAAAATTTCAAGAAATTCGGGGAACTTTTTTTGAAGTCTCATAATATCGGGCATGGAGAAGCCCGAATATACTTTACCTGAAAATCGGAGAACTTAGTGCCAATTTTCCAAATGTCGAGCAATAATGAAGAAGTTCCCCTCTTCACGCAGAGAAGGAATATGATCACCTCAAACATGTTTCAAGAGCAAAATGTTATTCTTGGATGATAACCATGTAAAATGTTTGCCGAAAAAAAGTTGTTTTCTCGCCGAACATAACTTGTTTGCCGAAATCAGATACATAATTTCCGAGAACATAACATGATTGAGACAAACATATTACATGGTCACCATCCAAAAATAACATTTTGCTCTTGAAACATGTTTGAGGTGATCATATTCCTTCTCTGGGTGTTCCTCCAAATATCAAAAACATTATGGGGGATTTTTGCCTGGAGACCTCTCCTCCACCTTCCCTGAATATTTCAGGAAAATTGGGAAACTTTTCTTTAAGTTTTAAAATGTCAGGCATGGAAAAGGCCGTCCAAATATCAACAAATCAGGCACGCCTCATTCATTTCATAACACCACGTCAACTGCAAATTCCAACTAAATTGGCGAAGTTTAGTTTTTTGGCCGTACTTTACAACAAAAAGTGGTGCATGGGGGAGGTCTCTCTCCCCGACCAATTTTTTGAAAAAGCCATGGGAGTTTTTGAGACCAACCTCAACCTTCTCTAAAAATTTCAAGCAAATTGGGGAGTTTCATGCAAAGAACAGATCCCCTCCACGTTCAAATGTCAAAAAATCAGGCACCTCGTATTAATTAAAACCTAAACAAGTATATACGGCCGTAAGTTCGGCCAGGCCGAATCTTATGTACCCTCCACCATGGATAGCATAGAAACTTGTACTGCCATCGAATTACTTGGGTTGTGGTATCTTAAAACTTCTTAACATCGTTTTCTAAATTGTGAGTTAGTCCATACGTGGTAGAGAGCCAGAATTGAAATATGGGGGTCGCTTATATGGGGGCTATATACAATTATGAACTTGTTATGGACCAATTTTTGTGTGATTGCGGATCGATTTATCTGAGGGCTACATATAACTATAGACCGATATGGACCTAGTTAGGCATGGTTATTAACGGCCACATAATAACACAATGTACCAAATTTTAACTGACTCGGGCGAAATTTGCTCCTCCAAGAGGCTCCAAAACCAAATCTCGGGATCGGTTTATATGGGGGCTATATATGATTATGGACTGATATGGACCACTTTTGGCATGGCTGTTAAATATTATATACTACCATCACGTACCAAATTTCAACCAGATCGTATGAATTTTGCTTCTCCAAAAGGCACCGGAGGTCAAATCTGGGGATCGGTTTATATGGGGGCTATATATAATTATGGACTGATATGAACCAATTCCTTCATGGTTGTTTGACACCATATATTAACACTACGTACCAAATTTCAACTGAATCAGATGAATTTTGGTATTCCAAGAGGCTCCGGAGGTCAAATCTGGTGATCGATTTATATGGGGGCTATATATAATTATGGACCGATGTGGACCATTTTTTGCATGGTCATTATAGACCATATACTAACACCATGTACCAAATTTCAGCCGAATCGGATGAAATTTGCTTTTCTTAGAGGCTCCGCAAGCCAACTCGGGGGATCGGTTTATATGGGGGCTATATATAATTATTAACCGATGTGGACCAAATACTAACACCATATACCAAATTTCAGCCGGATCGGATGAAATTTGCTTCTCTTAGAGGCTCCGCAAGCCAAATCGGGGGGGATCGGTTTATATGGGGGCTTTATATAATTATGGATCGATGTGGACCAATTTTTGCATGGTTAGAGATCATAGGCTGACACCATGTACCAAATTTCAGCTGGATCGGATGAAATTTGCTTCTCTTAGAGTCACCGCAAGCCAAATTTGGGGGTCCGTTTATATGGTGGCTATACGTAAAATTGGACCGATATGGCCTATTTGCAATACCATCCGACCTACATCAATAGCAATTACTTGTGCCAAGTTTCAAGGAGAAAGCTTGTTTCGTTCGGAAGTTAGCGTGATTTCAACAGACTGACGGACATACTCAGATCGACTTAGAATTTCACCACGACCTAGAATATATAAACTTTATGGGGTTTTAGAGCAATATTTCGATGTGTTACAAACGGAATGACAAAGTTAATATACCCCCATCCTATGGTGGAGGGTATAACAACATCTAACCACCCTCCTCTAAAAATTTCACGTAAACCGAGCATACCCGGAACATACAAATATATCACGGATTTTAAATGTAATGATTTATATGGTTTGTTCAATAATTCTGCAAAATGATGGTACATAGAAGGGATTGGAAGGGATTCAGTCCAATATATTGCGCGGTAAGTCTTTTGTAAAGAAATAATAAACTTAACTTAATTCTATCTCGTGCTTTTTGTTACTATTTTCAAGAAATAAGTCCCCTAAGTATTGGTGATTGGTGAAAACTAACTAGTGATATGAGAGTTGTCACATTTATATAAAGATCTTTCTAGTGTTAGGAATAGAAATTTCTCTCCATGGAAAAAAAGCACGCCACCAAGCTTCAGCATGATTTAAATTGTGAAATAAAAAATCTTCACCAATTATTCAAATGGAAGAAGTATCCAACGGACTATTCCAATGGACTTAGTCAAATAATGCAATCAACATAAATTAGAGTGTAGTTAATTGACAATGTCTCACTAATATTTTAATACTAGATTAACATACTAGTACTATATTGTAAATTATCTACAAATATATTGTAAATGTTCCATAAATTACTAGTATCTGTGTGACAGGCGAATAAAATTTATATTTGTTTACATACATTTTTATTTGATTTTTATTACCAAATTAATTTTCTATACAAAACTCTTCTTTCTAGGGATCCTACCATATAAATCTGGCAACTCCATACAACCGCCAAGGAGAAATAAAAAACGCAACAGATAAATATAAATGAAAACACATGTCTGAAGATATCAGCGCAAGATAAATGATAATTTATCAAAATACGACTAATAGTTGGTTGGATGTATTGACTCCCCGGCATTTATTCTATCGATATCGATGGTGTTGTATAATTTATTATCCTTTTACTCCATTGGAGGGGAGAAAGACATTCTTGGGTCACACCCAATGCCATACAATGTAAATAAAGAATTTTTACACGCACTTTGTGGGCTTCTGGTGGGAGTTTGCAAATATTTTGTTGTTGTTGTTGTTTTTTTTTTCAAACAAGGACTAAACTAAAGAATTCCCGCCACACTGGGAATAACGACAAACTTCGATGAAAGCAAAGTTTGTACTAATTTTTCAAAAATACTACTACTCTACATTGCACGTCACAGACTAGGCTAGTAATCGAGCCAACCAGACAACAACAGCAAAAATTTTTATTGTAAAGAATCGTGTGGATGGTATCACATATTTGCGAGTATATCGGCATCTGGTCGTTCTTTTGACCAGAGCGAGACTCACAGTATGAGCACATACCAACACATACCAGCATCCTTATTTCATTTAAATTGCATTGCATTCCTTTGCTGCAAACGCTCCTCTTGATAAACAAAACCTTTTTATTGTGAGCAAGCCAGAAAGAGCGAGTACGCAATGAATACAAACAAAACATTTGGATATTTTCTGTATTTATGTTTGGCACGAGAGTAAAATTAAATGCACGCACCTAAACGAGTTCTCATAACATATGGCAAAAGGTAAATACAAACAATACGAAGATTAACATTTTCTTTGCAGTCAAAGAGCAGAGATAAAGAGATACAGAGAGAGTTGTACAAAGGGCGAGAGAGATTTATATTAACAGAAGCTGTTATTACATCAATCCCTGTAAATAGATATGGTCGACTGCAAACTGTTATATGCAACATGTTTGATGGATGCTGTTTAATGTAAACATTTAACATATGTCTGTTATGTTAAGTGAGAGATATAGGATGTTAAATTCTAAAGGTCCCTGTGACAAGAACACTTGCTGTTAATCCACAACACTAGCTGTGACATTCGCGAAGGATGCTTTGTGAAGTTATTACTGAATGGAGTACAGTTTTTTTAATTAGCGATTTCATATAAACATAGAATGAAGAGGATTTAAGATATTCTGTTTCAGTATCAGGCTAACATGAAAAATAATTCTGACAATTTTTATTTTGGTTACCCCGCAAAAAAACGTAGCCAAAAAATTAATAAAAATGATGTTTTTCAAGCAACTAATTTTACATGGGCTTGTCATAGAGAGGAAGTAATCATTTTAATTCCCGAGTTGTGATCACGGCTGCCACACGTGCCAAAAATAATCTACCAACATTGGGGACATATTTACCAAAAAACTACCAAACAAAAAATCTTATTTTGCAAAATTTTATTTCTATAGAAAATTTGCCAAAATTTTATTTCCATAGAAAATTTTGTCAATTTTTTTTCCATAGAAAATTTTGTCGAAATTTTATTTCTATAGAAAATTTTGTCAAAATTTTATCTCCATAGAAAAATTTGTAAAAATTTTATTTCCAAAGTAAATTTTGTCGAAATTTTATTTCTATAGAAAATTTTGTCAAATTTTTTTTCCATTGAAAATTTTTTAAAAATTTTATTTCCATAGAAAATTTTGTCGAAGTTGTATTTCTATAGAAAATTTTGCCAAAATTTTTATTTTTATAGAAAATTTTGTCAAAATGTTATTTCTATAGAAAATTTTGTCAAAATTTTATTTCTATGGAAAATTTTGTCAAAATTTTATTTTTATAGAAAATTTTGGCAACATTTTATTTCAATAGAAAATTTTGTCGAAATTTCATTTCTATAGAAAATTTTGCCAAAATTTTATTTCCATAGAAAACTTTGTCAAAATTTTATTCCCATAGATAATTTTGTGAACATTTTATTTGTATAGAAAATTTTGGCAAAATTCTATTTCTTAAAACATTTTGTCAACTGTTTTCCATAGAAAATTTTGCCAAAAATTTTTTCCATAGAAAATTTTGCCAAAAATTTTTTTTCATAGCAAATTTTGTAAAAATTTTATTTCCAAACAACATTTTGCCAAAATTTTATTTCTATAGAAAATTTTGTTAAAATTTTATTTCTATAGAAGCTTTTGTCCATTTAAGGTTAAAGTGGCATATCGATTACGCTTCAGACTCATTTACACTATTCAGTCCATAGTGATATTTTCCATAGAAAGTTTTGTCAAAATTGTATTTCCATAGAAAGTTTTGCAAAATTTTATTTCTATAGAAAATTTTGCCAAAATTTTATTTCCATAGAAAATTTTGTAAAAATTTTATTTCCAAAGAAAATTTTGTCGAAATTTTATTTCTATAGATAATTTTGTCAAAATTTTATTTCCATATAAAATTTTGTAAAAATTTTATTTCCAAAGAAAATTTTGTCCAAATTTTATTTCTATAGAAAATTTTGTCAAATTTTTTTTTCCATAGAACATTTTTTAAAAATTTTATTTCAATAGAAAATTTTGTCCAAATTTTATTTCTATAGAAAATTTTGCCAAAATTTTATTTCTATAGAAAATTTTGTCAAAATTTTATTTCTATAGAAAATTTTGTTAAAATTTTATTTCTATAGAAAATGTTGTCAAAATTTTATTTCTATAGAAAATTTTGTAAAATTTTATTTCTATAGAAAATTTTGTCAAAATTCTATTTCTATAGAAAATTTTGTTAAAGTTTCATTTCTATTTACAGTTTTGTTAAAATTTTATTTCCATAGAAAATTTTGTAAAAATTTTATTTCCAAAGAGAATTTTTGTCAAAATTTTATTTCTATAGAAACTTTTGTCCATTGAAGGTAAAAGCGGCATCCCGATTAAATTTCAGGCTCATTTCTATTCAGTTCATTGTGATATTTTCCATATTTTCCAAAGTTTTGTCAACATTTTATTTCCATAGAAAAATTTGTCCAAATTTTATTTCTATAGAAAATTTTGTCAAAATTTTATTTCTATAGAAAATTTTGTCAACATTTTATTTCCATGAAAAAATGGGTCGAAATTTTATTTCTATCGAAAATTTTGTCAAAATTTTATTTCCATAGAAAAATTTGTAAAAATTTTATTTCCAAAGTAAATTTTGTCGAAATTTTATTTCTATAGAAAATTTTGTCAAATTTTTTTTCCATTGAAAATTTTTTAAAAATTTTATTTCCATAGAAAATTTTGTCGAAATCATATTTCTATAGAAAATTTTGCCAAAATTTTATTTCTATAGAAAATTTTGCCAAAATTTTTATTTTTATAGAAAATTTTGTCAAAATGTTATTTCTATAGAAAATTTTGTCAAAATTTTATTTCTATGGAAAATTTTGTCAAAATTTTATTTTTATAGAAAATTTTGGCAACATTTTATTTCAATAGAAAATTTTGTCGAAATTTTATTTCTATAGAAAATTTTGCCAAAATTTTATTTCCATAGAAAACTTTGTCAAAATTTTATTCCCATAGAAAATGTTGTGAACATTTTATTTCTATAGAAAATTTTGGCAAAATTCTATTTCTTAAAACATTTTGTCAACTGTTTTCCATAGAAAATTTTGCCAAAAATTTTTTCCATAGCAAATTTTGTAAAAATTTTATTTCCAAACAACATTTTGCCAAAATTTTATTTCTATAGAAAATTTTGTTAAAATTTTATTTCTATAGAAGCTTTTGTCCATTTAAGGTTAAAGTGGCATATCGATTACGCTTCAGACTCATTTACACTATTCAGTCCATAGTGATATTTTCCATAGAAAGTTTTGTCAAAATTGTATTTCCATAGAAAGTTTTGCAAAATTTTATTTCTATAGAAAATTTTGCCAAAATTTTATTTCCATAGAAAATTTTGTAAAAATTTTATTTCCAAAGAAAATTTTGTCGAAATTTTATTTCTATAGATAATTTTGTCAAAATTTTATTTCCATATAAAATTTTGTAAAAATTTTATTTCCAAAGAAAATTTTGTCCAAATTTTATTTCTATAGAAAATGTTGTCAAAATTTTATTTCTATAGAAAATTTTGTAAAATTTTATTTCTATAGAAAATTTTGTTAAAATTTTATTTCTATAGAAAATGTTGTCAAAATTTTATTTCTATAGAAAATTTTGTAAAATTTTATTTCTATAAAAAATTTTGTCAAAATTCTATTTCTATAGAAAATTTTGTTAAAATTTCATTTCTATTTACAGTTTTGTTAAAATTTTATTTCCATTGAAAATTTTGTAAAAATTTTATTTCCAAAGAGAATTTTTGTCAAAATTTTATTTCTATAGAAACTTTTGTCCATTGAAGGTAAAAGCGGCATCCCGATTAAATTTCAGGCTCATTTCTATTCAGTTCATTGTGATATTTTCCATATTTTCCAAAGTTTTGTCAACATTTTATTTCCATAGAAAAATTTGTCCAAATTTTACTTGTATAGAAAATTTTGTCAAAATTTTATTTCTATAGAAAATTTTGTCAACATTTTATTTCCATGAAAAATTTGTCCAAATTTTATTTCTATCGAAAATTTTGTCAAAATTTTATTTCTATAGAAAATTTTAGTAAACTCTTATTTCTGAAGAAAATTTTGTTAAAATTTTATTTCTATAGAAAATTTTGTCAACATTTTATTTCCATGGAAAAATTTGTCCAAATTTTATTTCTATCGAAAATTTTGTCAAAATTTTATTTCTGTAGAAAATTTTAGTAAACTTTTATTTCTGAAGAAAATTTTGTTAAAATTTTATTTCTATAGAAAATTTTGTCAAAATTTCATTTCTATAGAACATTTTGTCATAAATTTATTTCTATAGAAAATTTTGTTAAAATTTTATTTCTATAGATAATTTATTTCTATACAATTTTTTTTTCAAAACTTTATTTCTATAAAAAATGTTTCGAAAAATGTTTTTCCTCTTTGAAAAATCTACCAAAACATCAAGAATTCTACCAATCGACCAAGCAGTAAGTAATCTACCATTTTTGGTAGAATTCTACCAACTTTTATTTCTATAGAATATTTTGTCAAAATTTAATTTCAATAGAATATTTTGTCAAAATTGCATTTCTATAGAAATCTTTGTCCAAAATTTTATTTCTTAGAAGTTTTTGTCAAAATTTCATTTCTATAGAAAATCTTGTCAAACGTTTATTTCTATAAAAAATTTTATCAAAATTTTATTTCAATAGAAAATTTTGTCAAATTTTATTTCTATAGAAAATTTTGTCAAAATTCTATTTCTATAGAAAATTTTGTTAAAATTTCATTTCTATTTACAGTTTTGTTAAAATTTTATTTCCATTAAAAATTTTTGTAAAAATTTTATTTCCAAAGAAAATTTTTGTCAAAATTTTATTTCTGTAGAATCTTTTATCCATTGAAGGTCAAAGTGGCATCCCGATTAAATTTCAGGCTCATTTCTATTCAGTTCATTGTGATATTTTCCATAGAAGGTTTTGTCAACATTTTATTTCCATAGAAAAATTTGTCCAAATTTTATTTGTATAGAAAATTTTGTCAAAATTTTATTTCTATAAAAAATTTTGTCAACATTTTATTTCCATGGAAAAATTTGTCCAAATTTTATTTTTATCGAAAATTTTGTCAAAATTTTATATCTATAGAAAATTTTAGTAAACTTTTATTTCTGAAGAAAATTTTGTAAAATTTTATTTCTATAGAAAATTTTGTCAACATTTTATTTCCATGGAAAAATTTGTCCAAATTTTATTTCTATCGAAAATTTTGTCAAAATTTTATTTCTATAGAAAATTTTAGTAAACTTTTATTTTTGAAGAAAATTTTGTTAAAATTTTATTTCTGTAGAAAATTTTGTCAAAATTTCATTTCTATAGAACATTTTGTCATAATTTTATTTCTATAGAAAATTTTGTTAAAATTTTATTTCTATAGATAATTTTTTCAAAATTTTTTCTATAGAACTTTGTCCAAAATTTTATTTCTGTAGAAAATTTTGTCACAATTTATTTCTATAGAAAATTTTGTCAAAAGTTTATTTCTATAGAAAATTTTGTTAAAATTTCATTTCTTTTTACAGTTTTGTTAAAAGTTTATTTCCATAGAAAATTTTGTTAAGATTTTATTGCTATATAAAAATTTTATTTCTATAGAAACTTTTGTCCATTGAAGGTTAAAAGTGGCATCCCGATTAAGTTTCAGGCTCATTTAGACGATTCAGTTTATTGTGATATTTTCCATAGAAAGTTTTGTCAACATTTTATTTGACCAAATTTTATTTCTAAAGAAAATTTTCTTAAAATGTTATTTCTATAGAAAATTTTGTCAAAATTTTATTTCTAAAGAAAATTTTGTTAAAATTTTATTGCTATAGAATTTTTGTCAAAATTTTATTTCAATAGACAATTTTGTCAACATTTTATTTCTATAGAAAAGTTAGTCAAAATTTTATTTCTATAGATAATTTTGTTATAATTTTATTTCTATAGAACATTTTGTCAAAATTTTATTTCTAAAGAAAATTTTGTTAAAATTTTATTTTCTATAGAAAATTTTGTTAAAATTTTATTGCTATAGAATTTTTTGTCAAAATTTTATTTTAATAGACAATTTTGTCAACATTTTATGTCTATAGAAAAGTTAGTCAAAATTTTATTTCTATAGAAAATTTTGTTATAATTTTATTTCTATAGAACATTTTGTCAAAATTTTATTTCTATAGAACATTTTGTCAAAATTTTAGTTCTATAGAAAATTTTGTCAAAATCTACCAAGAACATCAAGAATTCTACCAATTTAGCAAGCAGTAAAAAAATCTATCATTTTTGATAGAATTTTGACAACTGTATCAACCGTGGATGTGATGCTATGTCACTATTTCGGTTTTCATTTTTAAATAAAAATGTGCCACATATGTTTGCAACACCCAGAAGCAGACGAGATAGGCATGTGGCAAAATTGCTAAGGGCCGACCCCTTAGTCCATCTGGCATTGGCTATGTTGCAATTTTAGTCCTATCGAAATTTGTCTCGAGTATGTCTTTTGGGTCAGAAGAGAACCCTATTGAGTTTGGAATAGGGTTTTACCCTGATTTACTTTAAATTTTGTACAAGGAGTAAAATTAGTAGTGCCTTCAAGTGTGACAAATTTGATTGGAATCGATTCAGATTTAGATAAAGCTCCACTATTTATGTTTTTCTGAATTGGGGTAATATAGCCAAAATACCCCCATTTTCCTTGTGAAATCATCACTGCTAATGTAAATGTATCCGATTTAGACTTTAAGGCAAGAGATTTTGTAGAAAACTAAAAAGTTTTGGGAATATAAAGCTTTAAATATAGAACCCAACAAAGTGGAGTATTTGAGATTGTATCGAAAATGTGGATCCACAAAGAGGCGCAGGGTATAATATAGTTGGTCCCGCCCCACAATACACTTTTCTTACTTGTTTTTTAATGACAATGTGTCCCACCTCAGAGCATTATCCGACTTACATTTTCAGTGTATAGATTCTGTAGAAGTCTAACACATTTTGTACAGATCAGTTCAGATTTATATAGGTGTATATGGGAACATTAAACTGATGGATGCAACATTTGACGGATTTGATGTGGTATCGAAAATGTGGATCCGCGAAGTGGTGCAGGGTTTAATATAGTCGGCCCCGCCCCACATTAGACTTTTCTTACTTGTTTTTCTTTTGGTGTATACTAATGTTTTCTCCACAACGGAGAATTTAAAATCTATGGCCGGCAGCCTCTCGGAGGATATAAAAGGATAACAAAAATCCCTATAAATCCATCAAACAATTTCTATTTAATTTAATATTATATTAAAACGTTAACAAAATACACCACATTGTAATAATTATGCCCATTTCATTAAAAAAAAGAAAAACTATATGAGAGAAGGAAAGAACAAAAAAAAACATGCAAGCGAAAGTTGTTTCACCTGCAATTGGCACCTTTTTGGCCCAAATGAACTTACGGCGAATTTCCATCCAAGTTTTTGAGTTGAGCGTGAGTGGATGGATGAATGTGTTAACATCGAAATCACTTAAAAACACATTCATAAATTTAATTGCAAAACCACACCTTCCAGACAAATTAATTCTTTTGTATGTGCATGTATTCACGACTTGGGTAACGAGGACATGCAATACGCTTGTTAAATTGTTATAAATTTTTGCAAATACCGGCAAAAGTTTTCTACCAAACTACCATAGGGGCAATGTTGGAAATTGAATTATGACAGACGAGGCGGAAATAAATGCAAGCATTTAACAAAGACCGGAAAACGGAAATGGCAAACAAAGGAAATGAAAATAAATAAAAGTAAAAAATGTATTTCCATCACACAGTGGTAGCGATTGAGCAAAATGGCATGTCATTGATATTCCTAGCAATCAAAGGACAAAGTGAAAAATGTTTTTTTAGAAATTGTAAATATTAAATAAGACAAAATTACACGCTGAGAAAAAAATCTTATTTAGAGTCCCAGCAAACATTTTGAAAGTTCTTTTAAAGTCACAACTTTAATAGCTTTTTCAAAAATGTTCTCCCCAAACTACACAGAAATTTAAAATTTTTTTGTTTCAAATAAGTTAAAAACAAATTAAAAATTAATAAAATTATACAAATTATGTAAATTTAGACGAAAAAAAAACTTGCAAGTTTTTGAAAATATTTGATTTTAAACGTTCCAGACAAGTGTTAAAATGCATTAAAAATTATACAAAATTTAAATAAATATTTATTTATCAACATATCACAGAATTTTTAAATTCACAACACTGAAGTCGTATCATATCTTAGTTCAACGCCTGTTGAAATGGTGGACATCCGTCCTATGGCAAGCCCATGTTAAATGCATCGCTTCTGCGTCAATTTTGCACCACTTCCGGATCCAAAACGAACAGTTTCACTACTTTTTTGGCAACGCTTTTTTTGGCGGGGTATTATATGAAAACAAGGATCACGTATTTTGTTTTTAGTTTAATTTTTGTACAAGCTATTTAATATTTCTCATAAAACAGATACTTTTTTTTAGTAGTCAAAATTGTAGTACAAAAAAAAATTGTAGTACAAAAATGGATAATTGATAATTATAGGGGAATTGCAAATAATGTACTAGAAACAATTCGGTTTTAATCGATTTAAAGGGAATATAATCGAAAAGTCGTGGCATCAAAAGTCGAGCAATGGCCATGTGAAATATAGGAGAAAATTGCACGTTTCTTCTCAATATCGAATTTGTCGAAAAACTTATAGGGGCTCATAAAAAACGAACGGCAACCAATCAAGCAAACTCCAGAAATTACTTTTCGCCTCTTATCGAGTACTTTCGGCTGGGTTAAGTGACGGCCTTTCTCCTGTCGCAAAAGTATTCTGGACAGGATCGCACAATTGGTCATTTTTCAATATAATTCAATCTTAGTTTTTAGTTTCCTATTTAATTGTATAGAACACAATTTTATGGTTTTGATAATGGACACAATACAGCCAGAAAGTATGCGTCACGTCCTTTCTTTTGGTATCAAAATATCCTGGGCATGATAGCACAGTGGACCATATTTCTTTATATTAATCCATCCTAGTTAGTATTTGTCCTTAAAATTGGATAAAACACAATATTCTGGATTCCGGTCTTTCTCGTGATACCAAAATATCATCGACATCATTGAAACATCCTATTTTATAATAACCCAAGTTTCCTTGTGCGGACATGACTTTTTCCACTTCTACAAATCCTTAGACTTAACATTGGAATCAGCTAATGTCCTGGGGCAGAACACAATCCTGATCGGATTAAATTTCTTCCTACAAGAGGCTCCGAATTCGAAACCTGGGGATCGATTTATATGGGTGCCAGATATATAATTATGGACCGATATAGACTAATTTTTGCATGGTTGTTAGAGGCCATATACTAATACGACAAATTTCAATCTGATTCTATCTAATTTGTTCCTCCAAGAGAATCTGCAAGCAAAATCTGAGGATCGGTTTTTATGAGGGGGGAAGGTCGGACGGACATCGCTAGATCGACTTAGAATTTCACACTTTATGGAGTGTTAGACCAATATTTCGATTTGTTATAAACGCAATGACAAAGTTAATATACCCCCATCCTATGGTGGAAGGTATAAAAATATGGGAAATATTTAAATCTAAAACTGTTTTTAGGCAACTTCGATTTTAATAAAATTTTCCTTATGTATAACCATAGGATATTATTTTGCAAGATATACTTACGTTTATGCTTATCAAAGAAGGTCGTCATTTAACAAAATCATGATCACTAACAAAATTTCTGGGTATCACTACAATCAACGCCAACACTATGCCGCTCATCACCATCAACACCATCATCATCCAGGGTCATTTTAGACGATATTTTTTTAACGCGAAGCAAAAGTCATGTGTCATTATAAATCATCAGACCACAGAAATCACGGAATGACTACCGAATGAACACACACATACACATACATTCTATGCCCTCTAAATGCATAATGATTTCGATTTAAAGGCAACAAAGTAGGCAGTGAAAGGCCTTATTGTCAATTTTATGGAAAGTTTTAATAAACTTCCTTGCCCAACCAATCTGTACTAAAACTGAATGGAAATATCAGTGGTGGTCGATGTGCAGGGTGGTTAATATACAAGACAACATAGTAAGTAATTATACCCACCACCATAGAATGGTGACGGGGGTATAATAAGTTTGTCATTCCGTTTGTAACACATCGAAATATCGATTTCCGACTATATAAAGTATATATATTCTTGATCAGGGAGAAATTCTAAGACGATATAACGATGTCCGTCTGTCCGTCTGTCTGTCTGTTGTAATCACGCTACAGTCTTCAATAATGAAGCAATCGTGCTGAAATTTTGCACAAACTCGTCTTTTGTCTGCAGGCAGGTCAAGTTCGAAGATGGGCTATATCGGTCCAGGTTTTCATATAGTCCCCATATAAACCGACCTCCCGATTTGGGGTCTTGGGCTTATAGAAATCGTAGTTTTTATCCAATTTGCCTGAAATGTGAAATCTAGAGGTATTTTATGACCATAAAGAGGTGTGCCAAAAATGGTGAGTATCGGTCCATGTTTTGGTATAGTCCCCATATAGACCGATCTCCCGATTATACTTCTTGGGCTTATAGAAACCGCAGTTTTTATTCAATTTAACTGAAATTTGAAATCTAGAGGTATTTTATGACCATAAAGAGGTGTGCCAAGAATGGTGAGTATCGGTCCATGTTTTGATATAGTCCCCATATAGACCGATCTCCCGATTTTACTTCTTGGGCTTATAGAAACCGCAGTTTTTATTCAATTTACCTGAAATTGGAAATCTAGAGGTACTGTAGGACCACAAATACGTGTGCCAAAAATTGTGAGCATCCGTCCATATTTTGGAATAGCCCCAATATAGAGCGATCTCCCGATTTGGGGTCTTGTGCTTATAGAAACCGTAGTTTGTATCCAATTTGTCTGAAATTGGAAATCTAGAGCTATTTTAGGACCATAAAGAGGTGTGCCGAAAATGGTGAGTATCGGTCCATATTTTGGTGTAGCCCCCATATAGACCGATTTCCCGATTTTACTTCTTGGGCTTCTAGAATCCGAAGTTTTTATCCTATTTGCCTGAAATTGGAAATCTAGAGGTATTTTCGGGTCATAAAGAGGTGTGCCGAAAACGGTGAGTATCGGTCCATATTTTAGTATAGCCCCCATAAGAACGATCTCCCGATTTAACTCCTTGGGTTTCTAGAAACCGTAGTTTGTATCTGATTAGCCTGAAATTGTAAGTATTCTGGTATTTTAGGCTCACAAAAACGTGTATCGGATTAAGTTTTTATCGGCCCATTTGGTAATGCCTCCATATAGACCGACTTCACTTCTTGAGGGTGTAGAAGGCGCTCTGATCATGAAAATTGCTTGAAACTCAATGTAAAATTTCCAGATATTACTTCTACAGATTTAAGATTTCAAATCAAGACATTATTTTATAATTTTCTTGCACACTCACAAGAGATGTTGATGATTCCTCTAAAACTCAAACAAAAATGGTTCTTATAAATCCAAAATCTGATATAGTCCTCATAGGTGAAATCTTTAAATTTATCTTCGGGAAGTGTCCTCAAGCCCTCCTGAAATTTCAAAAGAACCCCTAATATTTGGTTCATGGTGGTGGGTATTTAAGATTCGGCCCGGCCGAACCTAGTGCTGTATATACTTGTTTTTTCTTAATTTTATTGTCCAAAAGCAAAAAATAGAAATAATATCAAATTTTAGAAACAGTTTAGATTTAGTCGAATTTGCTACCTTTGGTACGAGTTATGACCTTCAAGCGACCTACAAACATGGTTGCCACTCGTGATAAAATAATCTACCAAAATTTGATTACATTTTTACCAAAAATCTACCAAATTAAAAAATCTTATTTTGAATATGTTGATCAAAATTTTAGCTCTATAGAAAACTTTGGCAAAATTTACTCTATAGAAAAGTTTGCAAACATTTTATTTCGCTAGAAAATTTTGTCAAAATTTTATTTTAATAGAAGATTTTGTCAAAATTTTGTTTCTATAGACAATGTTGTCAAATTTTATTTCTATAGAAAATTTTATTTCAACAACTTAATATGCGAAAATTTTGGTGGGCATTGTGCATTAGAAATGAAGCGAGGAAGTCTAATCCATTCTCATTGGATTGTTCATAGTATGCGTCCGAAACACTTGTCTGCCCAGAGCAATGCTGTTTTTAGGAAATTTTCTCAATAACACACGGGTTGCCTTTTAGATTTCGGGATTGGACACAGTATAAAGTATTGGCCTAATACGAAAGATTTTGCAACCTTATTTTAAGGACATGCAATTTACACAATATCAAGGATAGCTTTCTTTAAAATAATGAAATTTTAATCAAAAGAAAGTGTATAATCTTTGCTTCAAAAATGGGTTTCATTAAATTTAGCACACGAATCTTGTAAATAATCGTCCCTCAATTAAGGTCATATGTCTTTCAATTAAGGAAAATGCTCCTAAAAATAATGAAAAACATTTTGGATTCAAAGAAATTCTCTTGACATTTATTGACATACTGAATCATTAAATTTAAGATAAAAGCACTTCAAATATAGGCTACGATTTTTTTTTGTAAGTTTATTGTAATTTTTAATTATAATAAATTAAATTATAAATAAATAAAATAAAAAATCTTTGAAAATTTTACAAAAAAACTGCAAAATAAAAAAAATCTTATTTTGCAGTGTTTGAAATTTTTGTCAAAATTTTATTTCAATAGAAAATTTAGTCAAAATTTAATTCGTAGAGAAAATTTTGTCAAAATGTAATTCGTAGAGAAAATTTTGTCAAAATATAATTCGTAGAGAAAATTTTGTTAAAATTTAATTCGTAGAGAAAATTTTGTCAAAACTTTATTCCTACAGAACATTTTGTCAAAATTTTATTCCTATAGAGAATTTTGTTTAAATTTTTATTCCTATACAAAATTTTGTCAAAATTTTATTGCTACAGAAAAAAATTGTCGAAATTTTATCCTATAGAAAATTTTCTCAACATTGTATTCCTATAAAAATTTTTCTCAAAATATTAATCCCATAGAAAATTTTTATCCCTATAGAAAATTTTGTCAAAATTTTATTCCTAAAGAAATGTTTTCAAAATTTTATTCCCAGAAAATAAGTTGTCAAAATTTTATCCTAGAGAAAATGTTGTCAAAATTTTATTCCTATAGAAAATTTTGTAAAAATATTATTCAAATAGAAAATTTTGTAAAAATATTATTCAAATAGAAAATTTTGTAAAAATATTATTCTTATAGAAAATTTTGTAAAATTTATTATTCCTACTATTATGTTGCCAAAATTTTATGTCAATAGAAAATTTAGTCAAAATTTTATTTGTAAAGAACATTTTGTCAAAATTTTATTCCTATAGAAAATTTTGTCGAAACTTTATTCCTATAGAGAATTTTCTCACAATTGTATTCCTATTTTATTCCTATAGAAAATTTTGTCAAAATTTTATTTCTACAGAAAAAATTTTCGAAATTTTATCCCATAAAAAATTTTGTCAAAATTTTATTCCTACAGAAAATTTTGTCAAAATTTTATTCCTATAGAAAATTTCGCCAAATTTTGTACTAGAGAAAATTTTGCCAAAATTTTATACCAGAGAAAATTTTGTCATAATTTAATCCTAGAAAGAATTTTGTCAAAATATTATTCTAATAGAAAATAGTGTCAAAATTTTATTCCTACAGAAAATGTTGTTCCTATTCCTATAAAAACTTCGTGAAGTACCACATATGTGGAGAGGTATATTTTGTAAAATCCACCAAAACATCAAGAATCCTACCAATCTACCAAACATTAAAAATTCTAACATTTTTTATAGAATTCTACCAACTGTGGCATACTCATCTATTACATTGTGACATTTGATGAATCGTGAATTTGTGCGTATGAGCCCGAAAGTATACAGTAGTCGACAGTATGGGTATTTTAAGATGAGCCAAATGCAACAAAATTTGCTCGTGCAGGAAGTACTTCCAAGAAAATGGTCGATTGTCTTTTCGGAAAAACTACATATGTCGCAATTAAAACAACGAAGATTAGTCAATTCTGAGTGGTACACAATCAGTTTTTTGGAAATTGTCTTCCAAAAAATCTGGAAAACCAATCGTCCAAGTTGAATCGCTCATCACCACGACAGAGCCTTGTATATGAAAAATTTAATTTTTAAGGATTTTTCATCGAAATTTTGATTTTTTAGGGGTGATCACGAATTAACCTCCTTTTCGCTTTAGGGCTCACTGTCCACATTTGGGAGGTGTCCATTTATGTCTCAAACGTCTCACGGAAATTGTCCACTTTTGAGATGTTTCCAATTTTGTGACCAAGGTTGAAAGGTTTCACTGTAATCTTCAGTGACAACTACATTAAGTTGTGTGATGTCAAATTGTTCTCTTTTCACTGAGATATTTCTCTCTCTCTAACTTTTCTCAGAATCTCTATTTAACGGAATACTTTACCAATTCGCTGGGGCCTTGCCTTTGTCACTTCACTAGCCCAATGCTTGTGGTGTAAAACTAACGACTTTATGCCAACATACCCATGTAAGTGTGCCAACACACACACACTCGCTCTCTGAGGAGGACAGACAAACACCGCCAATCACACTCATTCACGTTTAACACGCACACATGCCAAAACTCATTGAGTTCTACTCATCATCATCGTCGTTTATGTCCTCGTCCTCTCTGTGTGGTGAAAAACCACAGAAAACCACAAGTCATCAAATCATACTTTCTCTTTGTTGGCTGATGCCAAACAAACGTTTGGCTTTAAGGAACTTTAATCACCCGGCATAGTGAGCGGCGGTTAGGCATTTAGAGATGCGTGATGTGATGGCTAGCCTGTTAAGAGAATGTGTATGTGTGCATATGTTTGAATGAAAACCTTGAACTGTGTAAATACGTTTAAGACATTACAAATCGAAATAAATATTAACACAAGATTTTATGGTGTGAAACTCACGCATGTATGTTTTTTCTTGTGTTTGCGTGTCTTTAGGTGTGGGTGTGAATAAGTTTTAGAGAACGATGTAGTTAAGCTTTAAGTGATGCTTCTTAAACTATGTCAAAACTCTTCTAATGCTTTCGCTCTATAAGCGTTGAAAGTTTAAGTCTAAGGCCGGGGGATATACTCTGAAATAATTTGAAGAAAGAAAACACTGAGAAGATATCAAAATAATTCATATTGAATTAATATCATTCTATAGCGGTACAGTTTTAATTTCATATATAAGTAAAGGACTTAATAGTTTTGACCATATAGTCTCTAAAATTGTCTCAAAGTGTATACTAAAAGTCATGATTTCAATTTGAAGGTTGTGTTAAAATACTTTTGTAAAAAGTCCCCATAATTTTCAATCCCTTCAAATCGTTTTGAAATGCCTAACCGATTATTTACTAGAAAACGATATTTATAACCCTCTACTTTCAATTTAAGAAAAAAAAAACGGACAAAAGGGAACCCTCCCCCCACCTTCTCACCACTCCGACCTGATATCGGACTATCACGTACCCTATATTAATTTCGCAACTACTCAATGGTCCTTATAAATTCTATCGAAGTAAATAGACAAAGTTTATTTCAATTTTCCCCTTCCCCAACCAGATATCGAAAAATCATATACTAATTTAAAAACCATGTAAAAATTTAATCACCTCCTCCCACGTTCCCTGTAAATTTCAAGTAGATCGGCGATGTTTAAATTTTGCTCTATTGTTTTAAAGGGACGTCACTTTCTCCGATACAATATCGACAAACACCGTAGTGAATAGCACCCCTAACCTTCCCTGAAAATTCTTGAAACTTTCCTTCAAGTGTGGGGCAAGAAAGGTTGCCTCTTCGTTCATAACCTTCCCCCACTGCCTATGTAAATTTCAAGAAAACTTAAGAATTGTTGTTTTGTTTTGCAGTTTTAGAGGAGGACCTCCTCCCCGACTAAATATCGAAAAGTGATGTAGCGTATCTTTTGTAAACGTCCCAGAAAATGTCAAGCAAATTATAAGCCTAAAAGGGCGGCCTCTCTTCCGTCCAAATATCACAAAATCAGGTATCAACTATTAATATTGTAACCTCTCCCCAGTCCTCTGTAAATTTCAAGTAACTCGGTAAAAGTTCAATTGTTTCTCTGTATGTACTTAAGGGAAGCGGATGTCTCCCTATACCCTTTTATTTTTATTAAAAAATCGAGAACCTGATATAAATTTCATAACCCATTTTTTCCGTAAAATTTCAGTCGGGGGAGTTTACTTTTGTTTGTACATTCAAACAAAAAAATTCGGGCAAAGGGGTGGTCCCCCTCCCCGACCAAATATCGAAACATAATGTAGCGGATTTTTGTCTAGACGCCAACCATAACATTCAATGAAAATTTCAAGCAAATCGCATAATTTTGTTCCAAGTTTCAAAAAGTAGGGCAAGGGGAAGTCCCCCTACCCATCCACATATGAAATCATCGGGTACCCCATATTAATTCCATAACCTCACCACATGTTCCCTATAAATCTCAGATAATTTAGAGAATTTTAGTTTTTTCACTGTACTTAAAAAAAAGTCGAACAAAGGGGAGGTCCCCCTCCGCCACCAAATATCGAAATAAAAAGTAGCTGATCTTTGTCTAGATGCCAACCCCAATCTTCAATGAAAATTTCAAGCAAATCGGTCAACTTTGGTCCAGTTTTCAAAAAGTCCGACGAAGGGGAGGTCCCCCTCCGCGACCAGGTGTTAAAAAATGAGGTACCCTATTTTCACCACATGAACGCCCCCTACGATGTCTGAAAGTTTCAAGTAAATCGGTTCAGCCGTTTCGGACCCAACTCGGAACATACAAACAAATAAACAAACATAGATTGAATTTTATATATATAGATGATATATTGGTTATACTCAATTATGTATGGAACAAAATATCGGCCAAATGGGCGCCGCGACCTCGGTGGCACACCATCACCCGATGGTCCAAATTTTCGATCAGGCATAATGGAGGTTCTATGCCGTTAATGTGCCGAATTATCTCATACTGTAGCTCTTGAATTGCTGCTGGCTTATCGATGTACACCTTTTCTTTCAAATAACCCCAAAGAAACAAGTCCAACGATGTCAAATCACATGATCTTGGCGGCCAATTGTCATCGCCATTACGTGAGATAACACAGCCATTGAATTTGTTGCGCAAAAGAGTCATTGTTTCGTTAGCTTTGTGGCAAGTGGCACCGTCCTGCTGAAACCACATATCTTCCACATCCATATCTTCCAATTCGGGCCATAAAAAGTTCAAGATAGCGAACACCATTCACAGTAACTGCCTGACCGGCCTAATTTTGGAAAAAATACGGCCCGATGATGCCGCCAGCTCATAAACCGCATCAAACAGTCACTCTTTGTGGGTGCATTGGTTTTTCGGCAATCACTCTTGGATTCTCATTCGCCCAAATGCAGCAGTTCTGTTTATTGACGAATCCACTGAGGTGAAAATGTGCCTCATCACTGAAGATGATTTTCTTCGAAAATTGATCATCCACTGTTGTCATTTCTTGGAACCATTTAACACGTTGTTGGATTGTGTATCTCTCCATGGTTCAAATTGAGTAAGCCTGAAATAGAGAAATGTCAAATAAAATTCGGAAAAAAAACTTGGCTTTTAGGTGTGGTTCACATTCAACATCGGCCCTTATAATTTAACCACTCTTTACTAACCATAAATTTTTAACGAATCTATCGACTGCCAGACATGCCACAACACGACTTCCGCCGACAGTCTAGAGAAAATAAAATCCAAAGTTGTCAACAAAATCCTAATATTGTGTTTTCGTCTTTCTGCTTTAATTGTCTGATGGCCCTTCTCCAAATCAAAGACGCTGTGGTTCTTTATAATCAGCAAGAATAGCATCAAATGGGAGCTGACCAGTTTTGGTTCTTAAAAATCTCCAGGACTGGACCTAATTCATCCGTGTATGCTACAGGAGTCTTTCGATATCCTAGATGACTCTTATATGAAGTTATTCATAACTTCTTTGGAGCATGGCTATATACCAAAGGCTTGGCAAAGGGTCAAGGTGATTCGCAATCAGATTAGTGCATGGAACTGCTAAGAATTTCAGACCTATTAGCTTAACGTTTTTTGTTTTTGCTAAAAATGGTAGAAAGAATATTGGACAATTACATAAGGAATCAACAGAACGGAAAGTTATCGAACTGTCAAGATGCTTTTATAAAGGGCAGAGCTGTAGAGTCGGCGCTACACTCTCTGGTGCATCATATTGAGAGATCAAAGTTAAGTTAGGTTAGGTATAGTGGCAGCCCGATATTTCAGGCTCACTTAGACAATGGAATGACCATTGTGGTACCACAGTGGTGAACTTCTCTCTTCTCACTGAGTGCTGCCCGATTCTATTTTAAGCTCAATAACAAGGGACCTTGCTTTTATATCCGAGTCCGAACGGCGTGCCACATTGCAGTGAAAACACTTAAAAGGTTGGCTGACATATAGATGGCGTCGCTAGTATTAAATACATATTATTTTTATATAGTACCAACCTTCAAATGATTCCTGTCAAAATTTGACGTCTTTAAGTCAATTAGTTTGTAAGATAGAGCGTCTTTTGTGAAGCAACTTTTGTTATTGTGAAAAAATGGAAAAAAAGGAATTTCGTGTTTTGATAAAATACTGTTTTCTGACGGGAAAAAATACGGTGGAAACAAAAACTTGGCTTGATAATGAGTTTCCGGACTCTGCCCCAGGGAAATCAACAATAATTGATTGGTATTCAAAATCCAAGCGTGGTGAAATGAGCACGGAGGACGGTGAACGCAGTGGACGCCCGAAAGAGTTGGTTACCGACGAAAACATCAAAAAAATCCACAACATGATTTTGAATGACCGTGAAATGAAGTTGATCGAGATAGCAGAGACCTTGAAGATATCAAAGGAACGTGTTGGTCATATCATTCATCAATATTTGGATATGCGGAATATGCCCTGTGCAAAATGGATGTCGCGCGAGCTCACATTTGACCAAAAACAACAACGTGTTGATGATTCTGAGCGGTGTTTGCAGCTGTTAACTCTTAATACTCCCGAGTTTTTCCGTCGATAAGTGACAATGGATGAAACATGGCTCCATCACTAAACTCCTGAGTCCAATCGACAGTCGGCTGAGTGGACAGCGACCGGTGAACCGTCTCCGAAGCGTGGAAAGACTCAAAAGTCCGCTGGCAAAGTAATGGCCTCTGTTTTTTGGGATGCGCATGGAATAATTTTTATCGATTATCTTGAGAAGGGTGGGATAACATAATCCACCGATATATTGGGGGTCCTTATATCACTGGATATAAGGACCCCCAATTTCAAGGAATGAGATTAAATCTCTCGAAATGGGCTAGGTACATGGGAATTGTTATAGACTCCAGACTAAACAGTTAGTCTAAAGAAGACCTACGCGGCACTGTATGCTTATCAAACGCTGATTGGGGGACGTTGATGAATGAATCCCTCTTTGAAGTCTTTCACTGACTGTATACAGCAGTTATAAGACCTGTAGCTACCTGTGGATGCCACGCCTGATGGACACTTAGGAACCGTCAGAATCATTTAAAGAATCTCAACAGAATAAACATGACGGCCCATATTTATATAACTGGTGCAATGAGATCAACGTCCACCGCAGCTCTGGAGGTACTGATCGAAGTATACTCACTTGATCTGCATATCAGAAAAACAGCTGAGGTGATACTTATGAGGATGGAAAGTCTGGACTCGCTGGGAAGCGCGGATTGTAAACAAACGGAACACGTTGCTTCAGTTGGACAATATATAAGGACAGACTATATGTTATGGCAACTCTGCATATATATGAGGACAAGATGAAATCGATTCCACCAAGTATAGAAGATTAGGGCACGTTCTGTAGACATTTTGGAAATCCGATCATTCACTGGCTGTATACAGCAGTTATAAGACCTGTAGCTACCTGTGGATGTCATGTCTGGTGGACAATTAGGAACTGTCGGTATCATATACAGAAACTTAATGGATTAAACTGGACGGCTCTTATTTATATGACTGGTGCAATGAGAACAATGGCTACCGCAGCTCTGGAGGTACTGATGGGAGACTGCCCATTTGATCTGTATATCAGGAAAACAGCGAAGGTAGCAAATCATGAGACTGAACAGCCAGGACTCGCTGGGAAACGCGGATTGCAGATTCATGGGACTCGTTGCTAGCATTGGGCAAGATATGAGGACAGACTATATGGCGACTCAGCATTTATATGAGGATAAATTAAAATCGATTACATCTAATATAGAAGATGCGGACATTTATACGAATGGATATTGGACATTGAACATTTATACGAATGGATCGAAAATGGTTGAAGGCACTGGTATTTACTACGAAGAGTTGGGGAGTGGAGAGTAATATAAAAGGGGCCGCGGATGCAGCATTTTTCAGGCGGAGGTTTTTGCCATTGCAAAAGTTGCAGAACTCCTGAGGCCGATACTAGTCTCCGTGTTCTTTTAGGATGTTACCGATATACGAGACTGTAATCTGAAGGATATACTTGCTTTCATCCAGGCTTCAGCATGGAAGACCGAAAAAGCTCATTTGGAAACTCTAATATGATTGATGAAAAGGAGAGAACAATGGACCAATATGATCTAAGTGATCCTTGTCTACGAATAGATGTCATCCTCTATAACCCAACTCACCTAACCGTATAATGTTGGCTTATCTTATATTCTCCTTGTAGATCGAAATGTTAACGTACTATTTTTGTTGTCATTATTCATGGCAGAAAAAACGACAAATTATGGATTGCCTGCCGGGCTGAAACTTTAATACCCACTAACATATATCAGATGTAACAGTTTCCTTTGAAAACTCTTCGTAGAGGCTTATTTGAAAATACATATAATTGCAGGTGGATTTTATGACAGATGCTCCCCCAAGCAAACATATATACGAAAGCTTGGACCTATAGACACTATTTAAATTTGAATTTGAGGGCAATGGGATAAAAATTTAGATGTCTACTCATACCCTTTGCCACTCGGTGGTGATTACTTTTATACCACCTATATTTGGAATTTTATTTGAAACTCAAAAATGTCAGTATATGTTAATTATTTCTGTACTTATTACAGTCGTTCGTCGGAAATCGGGACTGAGACTTGGTATATGACAGTTAGGCTAACTATTGCACCACGTTGTAGTGCCAATTCAACAAACAATAATCGTTAGGTCTGCTGATCTTAGTGTTTACTGTGTGGTCTTGAGCTAAGCATTTAAAACTCCTCCCTCTCAGTTGGCAACCCTTAATTACATCCATATTTCTCTGTCGATGAATGCCTGTATGTTTTGCTGTTTAGAGTCTGCGGTTGTTGTGGTCTTGTTATGGCGATGATTATTCCTTGCTCAGCCTTATGTAAGCTTCTGTGTCGGCACACAATTTATGGATGAAACATTCATTTACATTTCGATTTAGAATTAATGGCTTTATTTCTCTCCGTGTTTACTTACCAGTCCAGTCCGATCAGCCATTCAGCGTAAACTTCTAGGTATTGCAAACAATCCGAAACAGTCTTCCTGTCATCCAACCATCCATTGCAAACAATAAAGGCAACAATTTATAGCGATTAACCATCAATATTTTTGTTAAACAATAAACTGTATATTACTTTTATTTGTTGTCTATTTCGTGGAATATGTCATCGTTCTGGGAAATAGGTTATATGGGCGTAAGGATAAGCAAGTGTCATATCGAATTCATAGAAACAATTAATGATAAGGAATATCAATCTTTTTTATACCCTGCACCATAGGATGGGGGTATTTTAATTTCGTCATTCCGTTTGTCACACATCGAAATATTGCTCTAAGACCCCATAAAGTATATATATTCTGGGTCGCTGTGTCAATTTTGCACTACTTCTGGATCCAAAAAGAACATTTTCCCTACTTTTTTGGAGATGCTTTTTTTGCTGGGAAGCCCGTGTTAAATTCATGGTTCTGCATCAATTTTTCACCACTTCCGGATCCAAAAAGAACAATTTCACAACCCAGCAAAAAAAGCGTCGTCAAAAAAGTGATGGAAGTGTCCTTTTTGGATCCGGAAGTGATGCAAAATTGGCGCAGATGCGATGAATTTAACATGGGCTTGTCATAGAACGGATGCCCAACATTTCAAAAGCCGGTGCACTAAATTCGCATCACTTCTTAAAGTGTGATGCGAATCCAGTGTTTTGGATGTGAATTAAGAAATTTTGTGATATTTTTACAACTAAATAATTTTTTATTTTTTTTTTTTATTTTAAATTTGTCTGGAACGTTTGACATCAGATATTTTCAAAAAATCGCAATTTTTCTAAAATGGATTTAGCATGTTCTTCGGCCAAATTTAAATAATTTATACCATTTTATTAATTCTTAATCTGTTAACCTATTTCAAACAAAAAATTTTAATTTTCTATTAAAAATATGAAAAAGGCCAGTTATAAACAAGTATATACGGCCGTAAGTTCGGCCAGGCCGAATCTTATGTAGCCTCCACCATGGATTGCGTAGGAACTTCTACTAAAGGCTGTCATCCACAATCGAATTACTTGGGTTGCGATAACACTTGCCGATGGCAAGGTATCGTAAAACTTTTTAACACTGTCTTCTAAATTGTAAGTTAGTCCATAAGGGGTATATATTAAACAAAAAAAAAGGCCGATTAAATACGTATATAATTCAGTTTGACAAAATTTTCTATAGAAATAAAATTTTGACAAACTTTTCTATAGAAATAAAAACTTGACAAAATTTTCTATAGAAATAAAATGTTGACAAAATTTTCTATAGAAATAAAATGTTGACAAAATCTTCTATAGAAATAAAATTTTGACAAAATTGTCTATAGAAATAAAATGTTGACAAAATTTTCTACAGAAATAAATTTTTTACAAAATTTTCTATAGAAATAAAATTTTGACAAAATTTTCTATGGAAATAAAATGTTGACAAATATTGCTATAGAAATAAACTTTTTACAAAACTTTTACATAAAATTTGACAATTTTTACATGGCTGTTAGAGGCCATATACTAACGAAATGTACCAAATTTCAACCGCATCGGATGACTTTTGCTCCTCCAAGAGGCTCCGGAGGTCAAATCTGGGGATCGATTTATATGGGAGCTATATATAATTATGGACCGATATGGACCAATTTTTGCATGGTTGTTAGAGACCACATACTAACACCACGTACTAAATTTCAATTGGATCGGATGAATTTTGCTCATCCAAGAGGCTCCAGAGTTCAAATCTGGGGATCGGTTTATATGGGAGCTATATATAATTATGGACCGATATGGACCAATTTTTGCATGCTTGTTAGAGACCGTATACTAACATCAGGTACCCAATTTCAAACGGATCGGATGAATTTTGCCCCTCCAAGAGGCTCCGGAGGTCAAATCTGGGGATCGGTTTATATGGGGGCTATATATAATTATGGACCGATATGGACCAATTTTTGCATGGTTGTTAGAGACCGTATACTTAGACCACGTACCAAATTTCAACCGGATCGCATGAATTTTGCTGCTCCGGAAGGCTCCGCAAGCCAAATTTGGGGATCGGTTTATATGGGGGCTATACGTAAACGTGGGCCGATATGGCCCATTTTCAATACCATCCGACCTACATCAATAACAACTGCTTGTGCCAAGTTTCAAGTCGATAGCTAGTTTCGTTCGGAAGTTAGCGTGATGTCCACAGACGGACGGACAGCCGGACAGACGGACGGACGGACGGACATGCTTAGATCGACTCAGAATTTCACCACGACCCAGAATATACATACTTTATGGGGTCTTAGAGCAATATTTCGATGTGTTACAAACGGAATGACAAAGTTAATATACCCCCATCCTATGGTGGAGGGTATAAAAAATTGACTCAAATGAACTTCCTTTGCAATGAAACATCTTTAGGAGGAAATTTTTGGAAGTGCCTTTAAAGTTGTGCCTATAGAAAAACTTCCAAATTTTTTTGCTTGGTATATTTTAGTAATGCTGTTTTTGCTGGGTACCTCTTTTACGTAATTAAGCGAGCGTGACTAAATGTCTCACTCTAATTATTATACCAAAAGCTTGGATATTTTTAGCGAGGTAATTAACCGGGGATTACTGCTGCCTAATTTATGAAATATTTTTATTGTTATAAACTTTAATAAATTAACTAATTAAAATAAGATAAATTTACTGAGGGAAAGGATATTTTCCGATCAGAAGCAGTCCATTTTACTCATAAAGGAGTAAAGGTTTTAAAGATTTTTTTTTAATTTTAATGCAAAACTAGTTTTTATGTAGCAAGCATTTTTGTTTCAGTATAACCTGTAGTAAAAAAAATCAATTTCTTCGTCTGTGAGACATAATTTATAAGCTATGAATTTATTACTAATCGATATGGCTTTTAGTGTGGGTTGGAATGGTAATCGATAAATAGGTATGAGGATTTGCTTTAGTAGATATGTAGGCATGTCATTATATTGAGCACATAGGCTATCTATGTAGCCATTTCAAGAAAGTGATTTAGAGTTTCATACATCATTCGATCTATTGTTTTCACATTTAAGATAAATACGGAAAATTGTTCATCTATATCATAAATGGATATTATGACAGTTTTTCCAAGTAAGAAAGAGATCATAATATTATTGAGTTCAAGTATAGAAATAAACTGAATACATTTTTAGTAGGAATTTCATACTTTTTAGGAAAACTCAATGTGTGAATGTATGTAAGTTCCTTATAGAACGAAGTGTCCATTTGAAATAAAAATGAAAATCATGTAAATCTGTGATAATTCAGCTTAAACCTATGTTAACAATTGAAATTTCATTTATAAAACTTGAAGAGACTTTTTCTTCAGTACACTTAACACAAAAGTGAACCCATACGGTAAGAGAATGTAATTTAATTTTTGAAATTCTTAATTGAATTATATTATAAACGCCGATATAATAAAAGAAGTAAGAAAAGTCTAAATCAGAACCGATTGGGGGAGAAGCATTTTTAAATTTCTACAAAATCTCTTGATTTTAAACTTAAATCGGCTAACGTCCTGAAATGAAAGACAAGTAAGTAATATGGGAAATATAAAGCAAAAGCCATTTTATTGCACAAAAGTGCATTTATGATTTATCCGACGATACACATGTAACATATAAGAGATATACGACAAATTGAGGAATTTTTATTTTTCTCCTTAGTAGTGGTGAGTTCACAAAGATATTGGCTAAATTTCACCACATAAGGTTGGCTGATAAGTCCCCGGTCTGACACATAGATGGCGTCGTTAATATTAAATGCATATTATTTTTATATAGTACCAATCTTCAAATGATTCGTGTCTGCAAGTCAATTAGTTTGTGAGATAGAGCGTCTTTTGTGAAGTAACTTTTGTTATTGTGAAAAAAAAGGAAAAAAAATTTAATGATCCACCGCTTCGGTACCTACTCCCTTAGAGAGTGGCTACCTATGTATTGCCGGCAAAGCTCAGTCCTGGGTCGGTTCTTGCTCTCTGGGAGTAGGCACGGATACGTTGCCATAAAAAAAACATATAACAAGGTAGATCTTTTAGAAAAAAAGTAAAAATAGGAAAAGAATACAACACAGTGAATTTAGGATGATGATGGATTGACGTGCGACCTACGATGAAAATCTGCCGCCTAGAAGACTAATCCCTCCCAGCCTATTCTGACGTGTTCGTCAGTCCCGACATTCTCAGCTTACGAACCCACACCTTTCGTAAAAATAAGAAGTATTTCTAGAACATTTTTAACATATAATTACAAATATCGAAGTAACACTGGGATTTACCAATATAGTGAATATGAATATGTAAATAATAAGTATAAGTGAATGAAAACAAGTATATACGGCCGTAAGTTCGGCCAGGCCGAATCGTATGTACCCTCCACCATGGATTGCGTAGGAACTTCTACTAAAGGCGGTCATCCACAATCGAATTACTTGGGTTGCGATAACACTTGCCGATGGCAAGGTATCGTAAAACTTTTTAACACTGTCTTCTAAATTGTAAGTTAGTCCATAAGGGGTATATATTAAACAAAAAAAAGGCCGATTAAATACGTATATAATTCAGTTTGACAAAATTTTCTATAGAAATAAAATTTTGACAAAATTTTCTATAGAAATAAAAACTTGACAAAATTTTCTACAGAAATAAATTTTTTACAAAATTTTCTATAGAAATAAAATTTTGACAAAATCTTCTATGGAAATAAAATGTTGGCAAACATTGCTATAGAAATAAACTTTTTACAAAACTTTCTATAGAAATGAAATTTTGAAAAAACTTTCTATAGTAATAAAATTTTACAATTTTTACATGGCTGTTAGAGGCCATATACTAACGAAATGTACCAAATTTCAACCGCATCGGATGACTTTTGCTCCTCCAAGAGGCTCCGGAGGTCAAATCTGGGGATCGGTTTATATGGGAGCTATATATAATTATGGACCGATATGGACCAATTTTTGCATGCTTGTTAGAGACCGTATACTAACATCAGGCACCCAATTTCAAACGGATCGGATGAATTTTGCCCCTCCAAGAGGCTCCGGAGGTCAAATCTGGGGATCGGTTTATATGGGAGCTACATATAATTATGGACCGATATGGACCAATTTTTGCATGGATGTTAGAGACCATATACTAACACCACGTACTAAATTTCAATTGGATCGGATGAATTTTGCTCATCCAAGAGGCTCCAGAGTTCAAATCTGGGGATCGGTTTATATGGGAGCTATATATAATTATGGACCGATATGGACCAATTTTTGCATGCTTGTTAGAGACCGTATACTAACATCAGGTACCCAATTTCAAACGGATCGGATGAATTTTGCCCCTCCAAGAGGCTCCGGAGGTCAAATCTGGGGATCGGTTTATATGGGAGCTATATATAATTATGGACCGATATGGACCAATTTTTGCATGGTTGTTAGAGACCATATACTAACCCCACGTACCAAATTTCAATCGGGTAGGATGAAGTTTGCTCCTCCAAGAGGCTCCGGAGGTCAAATCTGGGGATCGGTTTATATGGGAGCTATATATATTTATGGACCGATATGGACCAATTTTTGCATGGTTGTTAGAGACCGTATACTTACATCAGGTACCAAATTTCAACCGGATCGGATGAATTTTGCCCCTCCAAGAGGCTCCGGAGGTCAAATCTGGGGATCGGTTTATATAGGGGCTATATATAATTATGGACCGATATGGACCAATTTTTGCATGGTTGTTAGAGACCGTATACTTAGACCACGTACCAAATTTCAACCGGATCGGATGAATTTTGCTGCTCCGGAAGGCTCCGCAAGCCAAATTTAGGGATCGGTTTACATGGGGGCTATACGTAAACGTGGGCCGATATGGCCCATTTTCAATACCATCCGACCTACATCAATAACAACTATTTGTGCCAAGTTTCAAGTCGATAGCTAGTTTCGTTCGGAAGTTAGCGTGATTTCCACAGACGGACAGACGGACGGACGGACGGACATGCTTAGATCGACTCAGAATTTCACCACGACCCA
Organism: Haematobia irritans; assembly: GCF_050003625.1. NCBI lineage: Eukaryota > Metazoa > Arthropoda > Insecta > Diptera > Muscidae > Haematobia > Haematobia irritans. Next base: position 195,272,179 of record NC_134398.1, on the reverse strand, counting down.
GAATATATATACTATATGGGGTCTTAGAGCAATATTTCGATGTGTTACAAACGGAATGACAAAGTTAATATACCCCCATCCTATGGTGGAGGGTATAAAAAAATACAGAATTATCGATTAAACGAATAATGAATTAGAATTAGAAAATTGTAAAGTGGATATGAGTATAAGCTGGTAATGATTATGATTTAATAATAAAGTATAGTATATTGAGCCGATGCAAATTGAAATATTGAGAAACTGGGATAATTTTTATTTGGACTTACCAATCAAATCCAGCGACGTCATCAGGCCTGCGAATGCGGGATCGTTACTTCAAAAACTTTGATTACTTGTTCATGAATATATTTCAGTCTTGCACAGCTCAAATCAGTAGTGCATTTCGTGTAGTGCTACTTATATTGAATTTTATGCTAAGAATAGGAAAGCTTAAATACTACGCCTCAGAAATTTGTTTTTTTTTTTGAAGACCACGAGCGATCAGCAATTGACTGATTAATGATAAAACATGATTAAGGTCTCTTCTGGTATCAAATTGTTAATGTTTCTATAAAAAAACTGGGATTGAATTAAAATTATTGTTAGTCGAAGGAAATGTTTTGTTCAATTCTTGAATTTAAACGGCTTGTAATTCCATTTATGTAGGTCAGTTCTGGGCAGCAGCGCTAACGGTGTCAAACCGACACCGTCTTGCAACTTCAAATAGTTCCCTACCAAGGCAAAACTGATTGAGACATTAAGAAGAGTAATAGTCATGCAACTAATAGACTTACCGGAACTCTGATCTGAATTGCATCTTGATTGAGCAATGACCGTAGTTCGCAATCAGTATTTTCCAAATATAATATTTTATATATTTATTATACCCTCCCTCATAGGATGGGGGTATATTAACTTTGTCATTCCGTTTGTAACACATCGAAATATTGCTCTAAGACCCCATAAAGTATATATATTCTGGGTCGTGGTGAAATTCCGAGTCGATCTGAGCATGTCCGTCCGTCCGTCCGTCTGCTGAAATCACGCTAACTTCCGAACGAAACAAGCTATCGACTTGAAACTTGGAACAAGTAGTTGTTATCGATGTAGGTCGGATGGTATTGAAAATGGGCCATATCGGTCCACTTTTACGTATAGCCCCCTTATAAAGGGACCCTCAGATTTGGCTTGTGGAGCCTCTAACAGAAGCATATTTCATCCGATCCGGCTGAAATTTGGTATATGGTGTTGCTATATGGTCTCTAACAATCATGCAAAAATTGGTCCACATCGGTCCATAATTATATATAGCCCCCATATAAACCGATCCCCAGATTTGGCTTGCGGAGCCTAAAAGAGAAGCAAATTTCATCCGATCCGGCTGAAATTTGGTACATGATGTTGGTATATGGTCTCTAACAACCGTGCAAAAATTGGTTCACATCGGTCCATAATTATATATAGCCTCCATATAAACCGATCCCCAGATTTGGCTTGCCGAGCCTCAAAGAGAAGACAATTTCATCCGATCCGGCTGAAATTTGGTACATGATGTTGGTATATGGTCTCTAACAACCATGCAAAAATTGGTTCATAACGGTCCTTAATTATATATAGCCCCCATATAAACCGATCCCCAGATTTGGCTTGTGGAGCCTCTAAGAGAAGCATATTTCATCCGATCCGGCTGAAATTTGGTACATGGTGTTGGTATATGGTCTCTAACAATCGTGCAAAAATTGGTCCACATCGGTCCATAATCATATATAGCCCCCATATAAACCGATCCCCAGATTTGGCTTGCGGAGCCTCAAAGAGAAGCAAATTTCTTCCAATCCGGTTGTAATTTGGAACATGGTGTTAGTATATGATCTTTAACAACCGTGGCAGAATTGGTCCATATCGGTCCATAATTATATAGCCCCCATATACAATGTTCTCCAGATTTGACCTCCGGAGCCTCTTGGAGGAGCAAAATTCATCCGATCCGGTTCAAATTAGGAACGTGGTGTTAGTATATGGTCGCTAACAACCATACCAAAATTGGTCCAATCACATAAAAATTGGTCCATATCGGTTCATAATCATGGTTGCCACTAGAGCCAAAAATAATCTCCCAAGATTTTATTTCTATAGAAAATTTTGTCAAAAGATTATTTCTATAGAAAATTTTGTTAAAATTTTATTTCTGTAGAAATTTTTGTCAAAATTTTCTTTCTATAGAAAATTTTGTCAAAATTTTTATTTCTAAAGAAAATTCTGTGAAAATTTTATTTCTATAGAAAATTTTGTTAAAATTTTTTTTCTGTAGAAAATTTTGTCAAAATTGTATGTCTACTTTGTCAAACTGAATTATATACGTATTGGATCGATCTTTTTTGATTTAATATATACTGCGTATGGACTTGCATACAATTTAGAAGATGGTGTTAGGAGGTTTTAAGATTACGTAAGTTGCGTTACCGCAACTTAAGTAATTCGATTCTGGATAGCAGTGTTTAGAAGAAGTTTCTACGCAATCCATGATGGAGGCTACATAAGCTTCGGCCTGGCCGAACTTACGGCCGTATATACTTGTCTTTTCTATTAATTTTTCCCTCTTAAGCGACGGTTTTTTGCGAATACCATTGAATATATTCAAAATTTTTAAGTGAATAAAAAATTTTCCAAATGGACATTCATATATAGGATTTCATAGATTACTAGGTTTGCTTTCCCTTATTTTAATGTTTTCCGAGGCTACTATGTTTCTAAGGGCCCCAATTGATTTATACAAGATGACACAAACCTGCTACAAAAAGGAATTTCGTGTTTTGATAAAATACTCTTTTCTGAAGGGAAAAAATACGGTGGAAGCAAAAACTTGGCTTGATAATGAGTTTCCGGACTCCGCCCCAGGGAAATCAACAATAATTGATTGGTATGCAAAATTCAAGCGTGGTGAAATGAGCACGGAGGACGGTGAACGCAGTGGACGCCCGAAATAAGTGGTTACCGACGAAAACATCAAAAAAATCCACAAAATGATTTTGAATGACCTAAAATGATGTTGATTGAGATAGCAGAGGACTTAAAGATATCAAAGGAACGTGGTGGTTACCGACGAAAACATCAAAAAATCCACAAAATGATTTTGAATGACCTAAAATGAAGTTGATTGAGATAGCAGAGGCCTTAAACATATCAAAGGAACGTGTTGGTCATATCATTCATCAATATTTGGATATGCAGAAGCAAAATGGGTGTCGCGCGAGCTCACATTTGACCAAAAACAACAACGTGTTGATGATTCTGAGCGGTGTTTGCAGCTGCTAACTCGTAATACACCCGAGTTTTTCCGTCGATTGTCACATGGATGAAACATGGCTCCATCACTACACTCCTGAGTCCAATCGACAGTCGGCTGAGTGGACAGCGTCCTGTGAACCGTCTCCGAAGCGTGGAAAGACCCAAAAGTCCGCTGGCGCATGGAATAATTTTTATCGATTATCTTGAGAAGGGAAAACCACCAACAGTGACTATTATATGGCGTTATTGGAGCGTTTGAAGGTCGAAATCGCCGCAAAACGGCCCCATATGAAGAAGACACACACATCGAGCGACATTTACAGAGCCGGAACCGTATATAAATCTCCTGTGGAAAGTGTGAGGACATCTTCGCTGACGTTGTAGCATTTTTTTCTAAATCGGAAGAATATAGGGCGCTTTATCTAAATCTAAACCGATTTGGTTATAATTCGACACAGTTAGATAGAATATTTAATCGTTCTTCTATGTAAAATAAAATCAATTGCAATAAAATTCCGTTGAAATGGGTATAAAATGTAAAATTTTCTCTTAGGGAAAAAGTTCAAGTAAATCGAAATGGAAATTTGGTCTCCGGTTGTTATATGAATCTAAATTGGTGAAAAATATGCATAGCCTCACATAAATCGGTGTTAAAAGTTAGCCTCTACGGTCATATGAGAATAAATCGGGCGAAAGCTATATATCGGGAAACTATATCTAAATCTGAACCAAATTCAATCAAATTGGGTATGTACAATTATAATGTTAATTCTACTCCCTATGCAAAATTTCACGCAACTCGGCGTAAAACTTTGGCCTCTGGGACCATGTGAGAGTAAATCGGGCGAAAGCTATATATCGGGGAACTATATCTAAATCTGAACCGATTTCATTAAACTTGACATGCACAGTTAGAATAGCAATTCTGATCTCTGTGTTCAATTTCACGTAAATCGAACTAAAAATACGGCCCCTGGGGTCATATACCCTAAGTGTATAACGGGTGAAAGATATCCCCGCAAGAAAAAAACTTCCAAAAAAGTAGTTTGGATCCCCACATTCTGATCCGGAAATAGTGCAAACTTAAATCGTCTCCAATGAATTTTACATGGGATTGTCATATGACGGAAGTACTCCATTTTTGAGTCCTTTGCATTGCTTTAGAAGTTGTGCCTTGGAAGTTCATCTGCACGAACAAATTTAAAAAACTAAAAAACAAAAAATTTTTTTCCAATTTCACTTTTTATTTTTATCGGTATTTTTATACTCTCCACCATAGGAAGGGGGGTTTATTAGCTCAACCGATCAACCGGATGAAATTTGGTACATGGTGTTAGTATGTGGTCTCTAACAACCATGCAAAAATTGGTCCATATCGGTCTATAATTATATATAGCCCCCATATAAACCGATCCCCAGATTTGGCTTGCGGAGCCTCTAAGAGAAGCAAATTTCTTCCGATCCGGCTGAAATTGGGTACAGGTGTTAGTATGTGGTCTCTAACAACCATGCAAAAATTGGTCCACATCGGTCCATAATTATGTATAGCCCCCATATAAACCGATCCCCAGATTTGGCTTGCGGAGCATCTAAGAGAAGAAAATATCTTCCTATCAGGCTGAAATTTGGTACATGGTGTTAGTATGTGGTCCACTTCGGTCTATAATTATATATAGCCCCCATTTAAACCGATCCCCAGATTTGTACATCGGAGCTCTTGGAGGTGAAAAATTGAGAATACGGTGTTACGAAGTTTTAAGATACCATGTCATCGGCAAGTGTTACTGCAACCCAAGTAATTCGATTGTGGTTGACAGTCTGTAGTTGAAGTTTCTACGCAATTCATGGTGGAAGGTACATAAGATTCGAACTTACTCGCCGTATATACTTGTTTTGTTACTATTTTATTTTCGTACTATATATTATTTACAAATTGAAAGACTTCTTCGCTTCCACCGAGGGTTGAACCTGGCACCATAACAGAACGCATTAGCACACTCAGTCACAAACGCCATTGATTATGATGCATCAAAACATCTAGTCAAATGTTTGTGATATGAACCTAATATGACACTACGGCATAACATTCTAACTACTTCCTGAGATGTTCTTTATTATTATGAATGAACAATTAAAGAACACTGGTTCAAATCTCACTAGCGGCAATTTTTGTATTATATATTTATCAAAAAAAAAAAAAAATATTTTTGTATGTTATACATTTTTTTTTTTTTTTTTGTCGACATATATTTTTGTATAAATTTATTTTTTCCATTAAAAATTATCGTGATTTGCAAAACCTTCTCAAAAGAACTTCAATGGAAGTAAAAAAGTCAAACAGCACAGGTTCAAATCCCATGGGGGATGATTTTTTTATATTTTTTATTAGTTTTTTTATTTTTTTATTGATTTTCTATTCTTTTTTGCGAATTTAATTGTCCAAAACTTTAATTTTCACTTAAAACTGTGTAATTCCATACTTTCTAAGGCTTGTCCAAAAAGATTGCTTCGGAAGTGAAAAAATCGATAGGAGATCCCGGGATGCGCTTTAAAAGAAATGTTTGTGAATTTGTTCAAAAGGACTACATAGGAAGTGGAAAAAACTTGATGGGGAACTCCAGGATGCCCTTTGTAAGAAATGTTAATGGAACAACTTCCAATTTTTTTATGGGATATATGGGAGCTCTATCTAAATCTGAACATTTTTGAGAGGGATTCTGCAAATTTTCTGAGACTCACAAAACATTTGAATATGCGAAATTTGAAGAAGAGCGGTTAGTAAGTACACTGAAAAAAAAGCATACTCGGTTCCAAAGATTTTGTCTTTACTTTAAAAAATTTGGTATTGATTCCGAGCCAAAGAAGCGGAGAATACAAGTAAGGATACTTTTAAGACACAATTCTCTTTTAAATTTAGGTTATGTGTACTTGCTTCTAGGAAGCAAATTTTAATTTTTCGCTTTCTCAGCTTTTGTTCTTCATATGCTATCAAAGTCCTTTAAAAACGAGTTAACGGCAACTTTATTTTCCAAATTACGACTCGACTTCCAGTAGAAATTATGCTATGTTTGAAGTAAAAACTCCTTTAAAATAAAGTTTTAAAAAACATGTCCTATATTTGAACGATTTTTTGCTTTGTAGTCAAGATGCAAAAAGATAACAAATTTAAAGACAATTTCATTAAATTTAAAGAATTTTTCTGAATTATTAAAGTCAAGTTGACCTTAGTCTATAAATTTTTTCTTTCATGTTAAGATACAAATTTTTAAGTCAAATCACTTAATTATAAGGACAATACGACTTCATTGAAAAGTTTATCGACTTTTGGACAAGGAAAATAACTTTATTTAGAGAAATGCGTCTTCTATGCTAAGCAAAATTTGTATTCGTATTTTAAAGGCATGAAATCTTTGACCTCACGACAATATTTTTTTCAGTGTATGATCAGATCGGTTATAAACATATATGGCAGCTATATCTATCTATGCGGATCGATTAAATAGGGTCGGTCATTGAGCCGAAAAAAGACCCTATGCCAAATTTGAAAACAATCCCACAAAAACTGCGAGCTGGACTTTGCACACAAAAATACATCAGCAGACAGACGGACATCGATAAATCGACTCAGAAATTAATTCTAAGACGATCGGTAAACCAAAAATTCGTCTAGGACGGCTCCTTCTGGGCGTTACATACAAATGCACAAACTTATTATACCCAAAGCCAAAAGTTAATTTGGGTCAAATTTTAAATACCCACTACCGTGGATTTTCATATATTGATGAATTTGTCGTCACGTTGTCATCACGGTAAAGCGTTATTACAACAGAGAGACCGACAGCCAGACATACACACTGAAGGACTGGCAGACTAATGAAGAAGCGTACATCTTCACATTGTCTTAGACTTTCTCCCTGATCAAGTATATATAGACTTTATGTACTCGTAAATTAATATGTTGATGTGTTACAAACGTGATGACAAACTTATTGTACCCTCATCATAAAAATTGAATATTTTTAGGTATGAAGAATAGCTTTCTTTCTAATAGACAAACGTTAGAAAGTGTTAATGAAACTCATGTATTTTTTCTGTGTATCCATTGTATCGATATAACTCAATCACTTATACAATTTGAATATTCTCTGGCTTCACAAAGACTTACTGAAACAATTTGCATATTTGAATACGTTTTTATTTGTCATTCCACAAAAAAAAAAGCCCAACCAACAATGATTTTGTCTCCAATGAATGAAAACATTTGTAATTGAAAAATTACTTTCCTAACAATTGCCAAGACTTTTGAACTTTTCAAAAATTCTTCTACTACACAGATACATTCACCTTCACAATCCTATGTAACTAAATCGACAAAAACAGTACAACGTACAATGACTTCGTTCCCTTCCCCGTCACCCCTCACATTTGGCACATGCAAAAGCCAATTTTATTAAGTGTTATTTGACTCATTTGCCTCTGACAACACCTGTTCAATAAACTTGAACTCGACTCCATGTAACCTTTTCATGGCAGTTCAACTCAGATTATGGTGATGGTAGTGGTGGTGGTGCTGCTGGACTCTTTTTTTCTCTTACAGTTCATTTGTAAATCTCACAGGCAATTCTTGCAACTTTCATTGTTGCTCCTATTGATGCTGATCGTCATAATCATAAAGAAGCCTCAACACAAAAGACCTTAAAAGGCATGCAAAAGCTTGCAGGTATATTGAAGCAATAAAACGATTTATAAAATGCTTCTTTTGTAATGTGTTCGGGCAGACAGCATCAATTACTTGTAGTATGCCTTGGAATTCCTTTTCAATTTTCAGTTTTATTTAAGGATTGGATTTGCGTGGGCGTATTTTCGTTTGGTGAAGGTGCTTGTGAAGATTGTCTACAAAGGTGTGATAATAAGTAGAAAATCGCTTTTCTGCCGTCTCCAGTTGTTGTTGTTGTTATTTTTTCGCTGATTTTCTTTTATGAAATATAATTCAGTAGAAGCCAGTGAATAAAACTCTCGCCCTTTTCCAATGGATCCCCTTTAAGCAGGCATTTGCCATATGTTTACGCATGTGTGCTCACCAAGGATGGAAAATATATATTTTTTTAAGAAAGTACAAAAAAGGTAATTTGTTTAGCGAAAAAGTACTTTTCACTAAATCTCAACAAACAAATTCCAATGGAGGAGATTATTGTCAAGATCTCCTTTAGACTGAATTTTAAAGAAAATAAAATTTTGTTTGTCTACTCCTCAATTTTAATTATTTTTTTAGATTTATATCCGCTTACAAAGACAATCGTAGTATTGTAATCACGTTTGCCACAGTTGTACTTCATGGGACTTCGTAAATTTTCTGTCGATAAATAAAAATAAATTTTTGACAAAATTTTCTAAAGAAAAAAAATTTGACAAAATTTTCTAAAAAAAAAATTGCCAAAATTTTCTAAAGAAAAAAAATTGACAAAATTTTTTTATAGAAAAAAAATTGACAAAATTTTTTTATAGAAATAAAATTTTGACAACATTTTCGATAGAAATCAAATTTTGCCAAACTTTTCTATAGAAATAAAATTTTGAAAAAATTTTCTATAGAAATAAATTTTTGGCAAAATTTTCAACAGATATAAAATTTTGGCAAGATTTTCTATAGAAATAAAATTTTGACAAAATCTTGTACAGCTATAAAATTTTCACAAAATTTTTCCATATAAATGAAATTTTCATAAAATTTTCTATGGAAACAAAATTTGACAAATTTTTTTATATAAAGGGTGGTTAATATTTCAAGGGCCGATGTTGATTTTGAATAAAACACAAACTATTTAGGAAATTATTGTAATTTTATTTTATTATGATATACTGGTATTTTTCAATTATGTATGGAACAAAATATCGGCCAAATGGGCGCCGCGACCTCGGTGGCACACCTTCATCCGATGGTCCAAATTTTCGATGACGCTGAGGCATAATGGAGGTTCTATGCCGTTAATGTGCCGAATTATCTCATCCTTTAGCTTTTGAATTGTTGCTGGCTTATCGACGTACACCTTTTCTTTCAAATAACCCCAAAGAAAAGAATCCAACTGTGTCAAATCACATGATCTTGGCGGCCAATTGACATGGCCATTACGTGAGATAACACGGCCATTGAATTTGTTGCGCAAAAGAGCCATTGTTTCGTTAGCTGTGTGGCAAGTGGCACCGTCCTGCTGAAACCACATATCGTCCACATCCATATTTTCCAATTCGGGCCATAAAAAGTTCGTTATCATCTCACGATAGCGAACACCATTCACAGTAACTGCCTGACCGGCCTCATTTTGGAAAAAATACGGCCCGATGATGCCGCCAGCCCATAAACCGCACCAAACAGTCACTCTTTGTGGGTGCATTGGTTTTTTCGACAATCACTCTTGTATTCTCATACGCCCAAATGCGGCAATTCGGTTTATTAGGTTAGGTTAGGTTAGGTTATGTGGCAGCCCGATGTATCAGGCTCACTTAGACTATTCAGTCCATTGTGATACCACAGTGGTGAACTTCTCTCTTATCACTGAGTTCTGCCCGATTCCATGTTAAGCTCAATGACAAGGGACCTCCTTTTTATAGCCAAGTCCGAACGGCGTTCCACATTGCAGTGAAACCACTTAGAGAAGCTTTGTAACCCTCAGAAATGTCACCAGCATTACTGAGGTGGGATAATCCACCGCTGAAAAACTTTTTGGTGTTCGGTCGTAGCAGGAATCGAACCCACGACCTTGTGTATGCAAGGCGGGCATGCTAACCATTGCACCACGGTGGCTCCCGGTTTATTAAGGAATCCACTGAGGTGAAAATATGCCTCATCACTGATGATGATTTTCTTCGAAAATTGATCATCTACTGTTGCCATTTCTTGGAACCATTTAACACGTTGTTGAATTGTGTATCTCTCCATGGTTCAAATTGAGTAAGTCTGAAATAGAGAAATGTCAAATAAAATTCGGAAAAAAACTTGGCGTTTAGTGTGGTTCACATTCAACATCGGCCCTTACAAGTTAACCACCCTTTAAATAAAATGTTGACAAAATTGTCTATAGAAATAAAATTTTGATTAATTTTTTTATAGAAATAAAATGTTAACAAAACATGAAATAAAATTTTTACCAAATTTTTCCAAAAGAAAAAATTTTCTGTAAAAATAAAATTTTGAAATTTTCTAAAGAAATACATTTTTGCAAAATAATATTTTAATGGTAGTTTCTGGTAAGATTTTCTCCAAATTAAAAGTATTAAATCTACGGTGAAAATGTATTGAAAAAATTACTATAGTACTGCATTTCTCCATCCCTGGAGCTCACTAATATGACAAGCACGTGTGCGTAAGGCTATGGAACTTATATGCAGTGAGTGGCTGCATCTCATTCTCTGTGAAATACAGTCTTTCAAAATTAATTAAAGGAAATTTATTGCATACCTTTAGGCACCGAGAATAAAAAAAAACCTTTAAATTAATGTATTTCACTAGGTAATAATAATGGTATAAATATGCATTTTGGAAATTTTATGGAAAGTCTACATAATATTGTGAGGAGAATAACACACTATGAAACATTAATATAGGGGGGCCGCATTGAAGGTCTACATTTACGATAACGATCTCAAACCCTTTAAATTTTTGGGGTGATATATATAAAGGTTTATGTTCCCATACATATAAATTTAAATCTGAAACGAGGGGTTTCATTGTATATGGGAGCTACGTCTAAATCTGCCATATCAAGGATGATAAATGATGTTGACGAAAAAGTACTAAAAATGTATTAAAAATGTACTTTTCGAAGCCAAAAGGTGCTAAAATTACATAATATCACATTTAAAAGCTATTGTAAAAGTAAACGTATATTTAACATTTTAGTTCTATAGAAAATTTTGTCAACAATTTATTTCTATAGGAAATTTTGTCAAGATTTGTATAGGAAAAATTTTATTCTTATAGAAAATTTTGTCAAAATTTTATTTCTATAGAAAATTTTGTCAAAATTTTATTTATGTAGAAAATTTTGTCAAAACTTTATTTCTATAGAAAATTTTGTCAAAATTTTATTTCTGTAGAAAATTTTGTCAAAATTTTATTTCTATAGAAAACATTGTCAAAATTTTATTTCTATAGAAATTTTTGTCAAAATTTTATTTCTATAGAAAATTTTGTCAAAAGTTTAGTTCTATAGAAAATTTTGTCAAAAGTTTAGTTCTATAGAAAATTTTTTCAACAATTTATTTCTATAGGAAATTTTGTCAAAATTTTATTTCTATAGAAAATTTTGTCAAAATTTTATTTCTATTAAAAATTTTGTCAAAATTTTATTTCTATAGAAACTTTTGTTAAAATCTTATTTCTATAGAAAACATTGTCAAAATTTTATTTCTATAGAAATTTTTGTCAAAATTTTATTTCTATAGAAAATTTTGTCAAAAGTTTAGTTCTATAGAAAATTTTGACAAAAGTTTAGTTCTATAGAAAATTTTTTCAACAATTTATTTCTATAGGAAATTTTGTCAAAATTTCTATAGGAAAAATTTTATTCTTATAGAAAATTTTGTCAAAATTTTATTTCTATAGAAAATTTTGTCAAAATTTTATTTCTATAGAAAATTTTGTCAAGATTTTATTTCTATAGAAAATTTTGTCAAAATTTTATTTCTATTAAAAATTTTGTCAAAATTTTATTTCTATTAAAAATTTTGTCAAAATTTTATTTCTATAGAAACTTTTGTTAAAATCTTATTTCTATAGAAAACATTGTCAAAATGTTATTTCTATAGACATTTTTGTCAAAATTTTATTTCTATAGAAAATTTTGTCAAAATTTTATTTCTATAGAAAATTTTGTCAAAATTTTATTTCTATAGAAAATTTTGTCAAAATTTTATTTCTATAGAAAATTTTGTCAAAATTTTATTTCTATAGAAAATTTTGTCAAAATTTTATTTCTATAGAAAATTTTGTCAAAATTTTATTTCTATAGAAAATTTTGTCAAAATTTTATTTCTATAGAAAATTTTGTCAAAATTTTATTTCTATAGAAAATTTTGTCAAAATTTCATTTCTATAGAAAATTTTGTCAAAATTTTATTTCTATTAAAAATTTTGTCAAAATTTTATTTCTATTAAAAATCTTATCAAAATTTTATTTCTATAGAAACTTTTGTTAAAATCTTATTTCTATAGAAAACATTGTCAAAATTTTATTTCTATAGACATTTTTGTCAAAATTTTATTTCTATAGAACATTTTGTCAAAATTTTATTTCCATAGAAAATTTTGACAAAAGTTTAGTTCTATAGAAAGTTTTGACAAAAGTTTAGTTCTATAGAAAATTTTTTCAACAATTTATTTCTATAGGAAATTTTTTCAAAATTTTATTTCTAATAAAAATTTTGTCAACATTTTATTTCTATTAAAAATTTTGTCAAAATTTTATTTCTATAGAAACTTTTGTTCAAATTTTATTTCTATAGAAAACATTGTCAAAATTTTATTTCTATAGAAATTTTTGTCAAAATTTTATTTCTATTGAAAATTTTGTTAAAAGTTTATATCTATAAAAAATTTTGTCAAAAGTTTATTTCTATAGAAAATTTTGACAAAAGTTTAGTTCTATAGAAAATTTTTTCAACAATTTATTTCTATAGGAAATTTTGTCAAAATTTCTCTAAGAAAAATTTTATTCTTATAGAAAATTTTGTCAAAATTTTATTTCTATAGAAAATTTTGTCAAAATTTTATTTCTATAGAAAATTTTGTCAAAAATTTATTTCTATAGAAAATTTTGTCAAAATTTTATTTCTATAGAAAATTTTGTCAAAATTTTATTTCTGTAGAAAATTTTGTCAAAATTTTATTTCTATAGAAAATTTTGTCAAAATTTTATTTCTATAGAAAATTTTGTCAAAATTTTATTTTTATGGAAAATTCTGTTAAAATTTATTTCTATAGAAAATTTTGTCAAAATTTTATTTCTATAGAAAATTTTGTCAAAATTTGATTTCTATAGAAAATTTTGTCAAAATTTTATTTCTATAGAAAATTTGTGAAGCAACTCTTAATTGTAGAGGAATAGTTTGCAAATCAAAATTCTACCAATCTACAAAAATCAAAATCAAAAATTCTACCAATCTACAAAACAATAAATCATTTTTTGTAGAATTCTAACAAGTGAGGCAACCGGCTCAAGGGCCGGCTCTAAGCATTATACCTAAAGACACCATGTTAAGTTAGGTTAGGTGGTGGCAGCCCGATGTATCAGGCTCACTTAGACTATTCAGTCCATTGTGATACCACATTGGTGAACTTCTCTCTTATCACTGAGTGCTGCCCGATTCTATGTTAAGCTCAATGACAAGGGACCTCCTTTGTATAGCCGAGTCCGAACGGCGTTCCACATTCCAGTGAAACCACTTTTTGCCTAATATATACCACACATGGACTTGTTTCCAATTTAGAAGACGATGTTAAGAAGTTTTAAGATACCTCATCATCGGCAAGTTTTACCACAACATAAGTAGTTCGATGTGGATGACAGTATTTAGTAGAAATTTCCACGCAATCCATAGTGGAGGGTACATAAGCTTCGACCTGGCCGAACTTATGGCTGTATATACTTGTTACACTTCAATTTCAATAAAAATAAGTTCGAAACGAGTACTATTAAAATATAGTCCATACCAAATTCAAATGAATGGAACTATTCAGAGGTATTTTGTTTATTATACAAAAAATATAAGAAATGGCCCACCATAATGGTCTATTTTTTAAACTTGAATCAAGTTGTGTTAACCCTTTCACTACCGAAATAAACCTAATATTAAAAAATTTAATTTTTCTTCTGTTTTTACTTGTACTAACAGCATATAGAACCAAAATTGTCATTTTGAGAAGCTACCTCAATTACTTCAAGAGCTATATGAGATTTTTCTGAAAACTTGATTCTTGAATTGTGACCAAATGGCCTTACGAAAATAAGACCTATTTGGCCTATAATATCTTTCACAGTGTGAGAAAAAACACAAAAAAAACTGTAAAAGTATCAGCTATAGTTTTTGTATAATGGACATTTATACATACAAAAGAAAAATTGTTTCAAATTTTCGTATTTTTCGTTTATTGTTAAAAAAGTTTATACAAATGTATTTTAGTGCTCACCAATATGGAAAATATTTATAGCTTATTTAGATTAAAGCCTCTACTTTAAAATAAGATCGAGAAATAAATCGAAACTAAGTGGGAAAATAGAATTTGGTGTCTTTTTCGAATGTCCTTCTAAGTGGACATCGGTAGTGAAAGGGTTAAGAATTTCATCTCGACGTTATAATTTCTACTTGAATTATCTCCTCAGTTAGCCATCCTGTCAAACGAAGAAGCACAGAAGACATGCTACATTCATATCGAAATGCAATCTGGATATTTAGGGCATCTCTTAAATTCATATGAATGTCACACGTTTATATATATTCTCAACCTTAAGTAGAAATATAAAGTGAATATTTTGTTATAAATTTAATATTGGTCATTTCATTATTTAAATTCTTAAATTTTAATAATAACTAAAAATATTTATTACTTTATATCTCCAAGTAGAATCTACTCTTGGTAGCCCGACATGCAACCACACTTTTATCTTATGGTAATTCTCTAGAAATGTGGGATTGTGTATGTGTGTGTGTGTATGTCAGAGAATATTTCTTGATACAAAAATCGATTAAAATAAAACATTTTCCTGTCATTCTATACACATACATGATATATGGTAACCACAAAATAAAATTGTTATACATTGAAAAGAAATTACCAGAAATGTGATACTGCCACAAAATTTTTAAGTAATGACCAAAAATTCTAGAAAAATACATTATACAAATTGAAAGAAAATCTACGGATTAAGGGTATTTAGTAAAAGTGTTTTTGTCATAATAAATGCTTTTAATAAAATGCTAAAAAAATCTAGGCTGCTTAGAGTTTCTTAATAATTGCATATCAAATAGAGCATAACGGAATGCATCCATGTAACCTCATGCTAAGTTATTATTTTTTTTACAAAAAAATAAAAACAACAACAATATGGCATTTACACAATTACATCTAAGTGATATTTTATGTTCACATTTTGGCAGTTGTTTTATTATTATTTGAAAGGAGAAATATTAAAAAAAACTCAAAATCAAAATCCCACAAAAAATAGGAATAGCTGGAAAATTAGTTAATAACCGTGAAACCTCACCGGAATGGACTCCTACATTTTGTATACATTTGGGAGTTGTTCAGTTATTAACGTTTTTTTTAAGTATGGGAGGTTTCACTGTATGAGTATGGTCGTAAGTTCAGCCGAGAGGAATTTTAAATACCCTTCACCAAGGATCACAAATAATAATTTCCTTTGGTAAAGTAACCTCATCGTAAGAAGTTACTTTACATAAAGGATGGGAAAATTCAGTACCATAAGACTTTATTCAATATTTTTTCACTTTTTTGGTCAGTACCGTAGTACTCCCGCGAATGATTTAGTACCTTTTGTGTAGGCATTTTTGAGCCGATATCAAATTTATGGTACAATAGTTTTGACAATATATTTTAATATTTTGAGAAACTCTTTAAAAAAACTAATAGCCCTTGACAAATTTGGAAAAACAGAAGTTCATGCGGGAATAAAATCTTGATTTTGTAAAAGCCATAGTCCAAACACCACGAAGAATGTTTTACACGAAAAAAACCATGTGATTCTTTATTACGCTTCCACACGAACAGTTTCTAGATAAGAAGTTATCGATCGTGTACTAAAATAATGCGACCCATTAAAGTAACGTTCGAAACTTGAGACAAAAATAATCTTCCAACATTTGGAGAAAATCTTACCAAAAACTAACAAAAAAATTTATTTCTTCAGAAAATTTTGTCAAAATTTTTTTCTTTTAGAACATTTTGTCAAAAAGGTATTTTATATTTTATTTCTTTTGAAAAATTTTGCCAAAAATTTTATATCTATAAAAAATTTTGTCAACTACTATAGAAAACTTTGTCAAAATTTTATTTCTGACGAATATTTTGTCAAAATTTTATTTTACTTTTATTTTATTTATTTTGAAAATATTTTCAAAATTTTATTTCTTTAGAAAAATTTGTCAAAATTTTATTTCTATAGAAAATCTTGTCAACATTTTGTTTCTATTAAAAATTTTGTCAAAATTTTATTTCTATAAAAAATTTTGTCAAAATTCTATTTCTATAGAAAATTTTGACAAAATGTCATATCTGTAGAGTGTTTTGTCACAATTTTATTTTGGTAGAAAATTTTGTCCAAATTTTATTTCTATTGAAAGTTTTGTCAAAATTTTATTTCGTTGGAAAATTTTATCAAAATTTTATTTCTATAGACAATTTTATCAAAATTTTATTTCTGATGAAAATGTTGTAAAAAATTTTATTTCTGCCGAATCTTTTATCAAACTTTTATCTCTGTTGAAAATGTTGTCAAAATGTTATTTCTACAGAAACTTTTGTGAACATTTTATATCTAAACGGAATGACAATGTTAATATACAGCCATGCTATGGGGAGGGTATAAAAACAGATGTTGTTTTGTTTAGTAATTTTTGATTTAAAAATATCCTCCAATATTTCGAAACATCTCCGATGTTCGTCTTCATGGAAATTTATATAGAAGTACAAAACCATGAACTGATTCGCAAACAAGTAAATTTACAACATTTGTTGTAACAAATAGATTAAAATAAAATTTTTACAAATCAGATTTTTTCAAAATCAATAGGGATTGTCTTTGAGCCAAAGCAAATTTTGAAAAAAATTTCTGGAAAATAAAAAAAATTTGAAAAAAATTCTATAAAAGAATTCTATAAAAATTTTGACAAAATGTTCTTTAGAAATAAAATGTTGACCAAATTTTCTATAGAAAAAAAATTTACAAAATTTCCTATAGAAATAAAATTCTGACCAAATATTCTATAGAAATAAAATTCTGACAAAATATTCTATAGAAATAAAATTGTGACAAATTTTGATATAAAATTTTGATAAAATTTTGAAAAAAAATCTATAGAAAATTTTGTCAAAATTTTATTTCTATAGAAAAATTTGTCAAAATTTTATTTCAATAGAAAATTTTGTCAAAATTTTATTTCGGTAGAAAATTTTGTCAAAATTTTATTTCGGTAGAAAATTTTGTCAAAATTTCATTTCGGTAGAAAATTTTGTCAAAATTTTATTTCTATATTTATTTCAATAGACAATTTTTTTCAAAATTTTATTTCTATAGAAAATTTGGCAAAATTTTATTTCTATAGAAAATTTTGTCAACATTTTACTTCAATAGAAAATTTTGTCAACATTTTATTTCGGTAGAAAATTTTGTCAAAATTTCATTTCGGTAGAAAATTTTGTAAAAATTGTATTTCCAAACAAAATTTTGTCAAAATTTTATTTCTATAGAAAATGTTGTCAAAATTTTATTTCTATTGAAAATTTTGTCATTTACGTAGAAAATTTTGTCAAAATTTTATTTCTATGGAATCTTTTGTCAAACTTTTATTTCTATAGAAAAATTTTACAGAATTTTATTTGAATAGAAAATTTTGTCAAAATTTTATTTCTTTAGAAAATTTTGTCAAAATTTTATTTCAATAGAAAATTTTGTCAAAATTTTATTTCGGTAGAAAATTTTGTAAAAATTTCATTTCGGTAGAAAATTTTGTCAAAATTTTATTTCTATATTTATTTCAATAGAAAATTTTTTCAAAATTTTATTTCTATAGAAAATTTGGCAAAATTTTATTTCTAAAGAAAATTTTGTCAACATTTTATTTCAATAGAAAATTTTGTCAAAATTTTATTTCAATAGAAAATTTTGTCAAAATTTTATTTCGGTAGAAAATTTTGTCAAAATTTCATTTCGGTAGAAAATTTTGTAAAAATTGTATTTCCAAACAAAATTTTGTCAAAATTTTATTTCTGTAGAAAATTTTGTCAAAATTTTATTTCTATAGAAAATTTTGTCACAAGTTTATTTCCGTAGAAAATTTTGTCAAAATTTTATTTCTATGGAATCTTTTGTCAAACTTTTATTTCTATAGGAAATTTTGTCAAAATTTTATTTCGGTAGAAAAATTGTCAAAATTTTATTTCTGTGGAATCCTTTGTTAATCTTTTATCTCTGTTTAAAATTGTGTCAAAATGTTATCTCTATAGAAAATGTTGTCAAACTTTTATTTAAATAGAAAATTTTGTCAAAAATTTATTGCGATAGATATTTTTGTCAAAATTATATTTCCATAGAAAATTTTGTTAGCGGATATACAACTGAAAAAAAATTAAAATTGAGGAGTTTACAAACAAAATTTTATTTTCTTTAAAATTCAGTCTAAAGGTGCACTTGACAACAATCTTTCAATAGAATTTTTGTTAAAATTTAGTGGAAAGTACTTTTTAGCTCAATAAAATACCTGTTTTGTACTTTCTTAAAAATTGCATTTTCAATCCCTGCTTTACATTAACATAGAATCAGAAAGGAACACCAAGGATATTATTAAAGATGAAGAAAACCACCAAAGGCTGATTAGAACATTCCACATATTTGAATCTCATCTAATATTTCCCCCGCACAATTTGTACTCGTTGGTGCGTGTCCACTCAATAGTAGATAGTTTTCATTGAAATTTATTTATTAAAATATTCCTTTAGTGACTTGCAATGCATGTGTGTGTGTTGTGTATTGTTTGTATCGGTATGAAAAATTTTACGAATTCATATAAATATGTAACGAGTATATTAAGGAAAGACTTTCACCCTCTACCCCCTATTTGCTGGTAGTTTCTTTTCAGACAATACAATTTCGTTATTGCCCTAGCTTTGTGTTTTTTTTTTTTTCATTTCGTTCCTCTTATTGAATTTAATCATATAATAAAAATTCCTCTGCGGTATTCCTATAAAACATTAGCCTTTCATTTGTATTTTGTGAAGCTATGTTGTTTGTATGAGTTTGTTGTTTCTGTTTTATCCAATTGATTCCTGGTGGATATAACCTTTTGGTTTCCCTGTCGAATGCTGAAGAGACTTTCATAGTATTCGCATGAATTCAGTCTAGTGTACATTTAATTTTTAATAAAGGCCATAAAAAAATAAACGTGCTCTGTATATTTGAACAGAAACTTGAACAAGGGAAGGGAATTAGTTATAAGGTTTTAGTTATTCTATAAATGCCACAGAAATAGTGAAAGTTGTTTTTTTGATATTGGTCTTGATTGTATTAATGGAGAATCTTAAAGTATATCACTGCTTAAAAATTCAGAGAAAATTGAGGAAATTTTTATTTAAAAGTTAATCGTTGAACTAACTCGTTGAAAGTTTTTTGATGTCCGTTCATCTTATGTCCATGACGATTTTGTTTAGAATACCAAGTTCAAATAAAGGTGAGTACAAAACTCATATTACACTAGCCAACAACCATTTTGTGAATTGTTTCTAGCATATTTTTATACCCTCCACCATAGGATGGGGGTATATTAACTTTGTCATTCCGTTTGTAACACATCGAAATATTGCTCTAAGACCCCATAAAGTATATATATTCTGGGTCGTGGTGAAATTCTGAGTCGATCTAAGCATGTCCGTCCGTCCGTCTGTCCGTCTGTCCGGCTGTCCGTCCGTCTGTGGAAATCACGCTAACTTCCGAACGAAACTAGCTATCGACTTGAAACTTGACACAAGTAGTTGTTATTGATGTAGGTCGGATGGTATTGAAAACGGGCCATATCGGCCCACGTTTACGTATAGCCCCCATATAAACCGATCCCCAAATTTGGGTTGCAAAGCCTTCCGGAGCAGCAAAATTCATCCGATCCGGTTGAAATTCGGTACGTGGTCTGAGTATACGGTCTTTAACAACCATGCAAAAATTGGTCCATATCGGTCCATAATTATATATAGCCCCCATATAAACCGATCCCCAGATTTGACCTCCGGAGCCTCTTGGAGGGGAAAAATTCATCCGATCCGGTTGAAATTTGGTACCTGATGTTAGTATACGGTCTCTAACAACCATGCAAAAATTGGTCCATATCGGTGCATAATTATATATAGCCCCCATATAAACCGATCCCCAGATTTGACCTCCGGAGCCTCTTGGAGGGGCAAAATTCATCCGATCCGTTTGAAATTGGGTACTTGATGTTAGTATACGGTCTCTAACAAGCATGCAAAAATTGGTCCATATCGGTCCATAATTATATATAGCTCCCATATAAACCGATCCCCAGAGTTGACTTCCGGAGCCTCTTGGAGGAGCAAAAGTCATCCGATGCGGTTGAAATTTGGTACATTTCGTTAGTATATGGCCTCTAACAGCCATGTAAAAATTGTCAAATTTTATTACTATAGAAAGTTTTGTCAATATTTCATTTCTATAGAAAGTTTTGTAAAAAGTTTATTTCTATAGCAATGTTTGTCAACATTTTATTTCCATAGAAAATTTTGTCAAAATTTTATTTCTATGGAAAATTTTGTAAAAAATTTATTTCTGTAGAAAATTTTGTCAACATTTTATTTCTATAGACAATTTTGTCAACATTTTATTTCTATAGAACATTTTGTCAACATATAATTTCTATAGAAAATTTTGTCAACATTTTATTTCTATAGAAAATTTTGTCAAAATTTTATTGCTATAGAAAACATTTTACTTCCATAGAAAATTTTGTCAACATTTTATTTCTATAGAAAATTTTGTCAAGTTTTTATTTCTATAGACAATTTTGTCAAAATTTTATTTCTATAGAAAATTTTGTCAAACTGAATTATATGTACGTATTTAAACGGCCTTTTTTTTTGTTTAATATATACCCCTTATGGACTAACTGACAATTTAGAAGACAGTGTTAAAAAGTTTTACGATACCTTGCCATCGGCAAGTGTTATCGCAACCCAAGTAATTCGATTGTGGATGACAGCCTTTAGTAGAAGTTCCTACGCAATCCATGGTGGAGGGTACATAAGATTCGGCCTGGCCGAACTTACGGCCGTATATACTTGTTTCTTATTGATTATGACCTACTAAACACGAAAATGATTTTTAAAAAATTTTCTGTCGATTGGTTTTCGAGATATAATTTTTTTATTTTTTTTTTAATTTTTGGAGGTACACCTACAATTTTGAGCATATCTTTCGTTTTCTTTGACCTTTTTGATCCTAATACTACTCAAATTAAAGAAAATTGAGCCGTCTACAACTCATTCTCAGAAAATTTTCAAATCGGGTAAGTAGTTTGGATGTTAGCGGATTAAAAAGGTAAAAAAACGGCGTTTTTTAAGTAAAAATGTGGCAAAAAAAAACATATAAAAATTCATATAAAATATTTTTTTTTGGTAAACTAAACTAACAAAAGTAACCAAATCAACGCCCAAAAAAGAAATGAGTAGAAACAAAGGTATAACTGTACATTTTATGCCATGTGGAAAAACAGCTGACTTCTTCTTTCGATCTTTTACCAAAAAAATTATAAGTCCGTCAGATTTTGTTAAGTAAGGGCTTAATTTCTTTGTAAAGATTCCAGCTACACGTAAAAAAACAAAAAATTGCCGTTAGAATTTTTTTTATATTTTATATGAATTTTTATTTAATTTGAGTAGTATTAGGATCAAAAAGGTCAAAGAAAACGAAAGATATGCTCAAAATTGTAGGTGTACCTCCAAAAATTAAAAAAATTATATCTCGAAAACCAATCGACAGAAAATTTTTTAAAAATCATTTTCGTGTTTAGTAGGTCATAATCAATAAGAAAAAATATGCTAGAAACAATTCACAGAGAAAAGTTTGTTATTTGTTGCCTAGTGTTATTGGAATTTAAAAACAAGTATATACGCCTGTAAATTTGGCCAAGCCGAATCTTATGAACCATGGATGGGATGTGGGTGCATTTGTTTTAATGCAATTAATTTCATGATCGGTTAATATAGACAAGTCTATCAATGACAAGTGAGTAAAGTAGAAAGTCGGACGGGGCCGACTATGTCATGCCGTAAACCACCCACACTGACTTATAGCTTTGGGAGGTAAAGCGTAGTTCCATATTTATGAAAATTAAGGGGCACATGCTAATGGGAGCTCTATCTCGATCTGAACAGAAGTACCAGATCTTATAGCTCATATACTTGATTTTATACCAGCAGAGTTAGTATGCCACCAATGTTGAGTCAATTTTTAAAAAAAGAGAAATCGCTCGAGTAGTGTCTGTAATGTAGCAAAATTTGTAAAAAAAGCGGGTAATATATTTTTGTAAGAGCTATATGTGGATCTAAATATGTTCGGCTTAATAAATTAGAGTATTATTGCCAAATTTGTGAAAATCGGGCGATACATACATATGGGAGCTATATCTTGATCTGAACTGATTTCAATGAAATTTTTCAGATTTTAATAGTATTACCAAAAGCTGCATTTACGACGATCGGTTAGTAAACAAACGTAATATGACTAATAATAATATGACATTTGTCGAAATCGGATAATCACTAAAATGCCTGCACTGTAATTTTAAAAATTAATTCTTGTGGGGCAGGTTATTAGAAAGCACAATAAAAGTAAAAATAAAATATATATATGGGAGCTATATCTAATTTTGATTCAATAGCGTTCGTCCTTTTACCAAAAATCACTCTGTACCAATTTTAATCAAAATCGGTTAATAAATACCACCGGAACCCTGTGAACAACAGATACATGGACGTACACCAAGGGCTGGATCGACACAGGAGCACGGTTGCCACTCGTGCCAAAAATACTCTACCAAAATTTGAAGTAAATATTACCAACAAACTACCCAATTAAAAAAACTCTTACTTCGAGGTTGTTGCTCAATTTTTTTCATTACTATAAAAAATGTTGTTTTATTCAAAACAAATATTTTATATTGATTTAATAGAAATTTTTTGTTAAAATTGTATTTCTATAAAAAAAAAGTCATCAATAATTTATTGCTATAAAAATTTTTTGCAAAATTTCATTTCCATAGAAAATTATGACAAAATTTCATTTCCATATAAAATTTTGACAAAATTTCATTTCTATAGAAAATTTTGTCAAAATTTCATTTCTATAGAAAATGTTGTCAAAATTTTATTTCTATTTTGAAAAAAAATTATTTCTATAGAAAATTTTTTCAAAATTTTAGTTCTTTACAAAAATTTTCTCAAAACCGACCTCCTGATTTGGGGTCTTTGGCTTACAAAAGCTGTAGTTTTTATCCAATTTGCCTGAAATTGGAAATCTAGAGGTATTTTAGGACCATCAAAAAGTGTACCGAAGATGGTGCCTATCGGTTCATGTTTTGGTATAGCCCCCATATGGACCAATTTCCCGATTTTGCTTCTTGGGCGTCTAGAAACTGTATTTTCTATCCGATTTGCCTGAAATCTAGAGGTATTTTAGGACCATAAAGAGGTGTGCCGATAATGGGGTGTATCGGTCCATGTTTTGATATAGCCCCCATATAGATCATTCTCCCGATTTTACTTCTTGGGCTTCTAGAATCTGTAGTTTTTTAATCCAATTTACCTGCAATTTGAAATCTAGGACCCTAAAGACGTGTGCCGAAAATGGTGAGTACAGGACTATGTTTTGATAAAGCCACCATATAGACCGATCGCCCGATATATTCTTATAGAAAATTTTATTTCTATAAAAAAAAATTGTCAAAATTGTATTTCTATAGAAAATCTCCTAAAAAATTTATTTCTATAGAAAATTTTGACAAAATTTTATTTGCATAGAAAATTTTGTTAAAATTTTGTCAAAAAATTTGTTTCTATAGAAAATTTTCTCAAAATTTTATTTCTATAGAACATTTTGTCACAATTTTATTTTTATAGAAAGTATTGTCAAAATTTTATTTAATATTTTTTTTTTTGAAAATTTTTTATTTCTATAGAAAATTTTCTCAAAATTTTGTTTCGTTAGAATTTTTGTAAATTTTTTTTTAGAAAATTTTTCTCAAAATTTTATTTTTACACAAAATTTTCTCAAAAATTTGTCAAGATTTTATTTCTATAGAAACATTTTTTTTAGAAAATTTTTCTCAAAATTTTATTTTTACACAAAATTTTCTCAAAATTTTGTCAAGATTTTATTTCTATAGAAAATTTTCTAAAAATATTATTTTTATAAAAAATTTTGTCAAATAAAATATTTTTTTTTTCAAAATTTTGTTTCTATAGAAAATTTTTTAAATATTATATTATGGATGTTTTTATTATATTCGACCTGTATATAGATTTTCCAATTGATAATTGTTGATAAAAACGAGCTCGAGGTCTGGATTGTTGATAGAAACGAGCTCGATGTCCAGACCTCGAGCTCGTTTTTATCAACTTTTTTCAATATTTTATTTCTATAGAAATTTTTTTTTTTTTATTTTTATATATTTTATTTCTTTCGAAAATTTTTTCAATATTTTATTTCTATAGAAAATTTTGTCAAAATTTTATTTCTATAGAAAATGTTGTCAAATTTTTGTTTTATGCAATATATTGTCAAAATTTAATTTTTTTTTTTTTGAAAATTTTGTCAAATTTTATTTCCATAGAAAATTTTCTCAATATTTTATTCCTATAGAAAATTTTCTCAAAATTTTGTTTCGTTAGAATTTTTGTCAAAATTTTATTTCTATAGAAAATTTTGTCAAAATTTTATTTTTATAGAAAATTTTCTCAAAATTTTGTTCATATGGAAAATTTTCTAAAAATTTTGTCTAGATTTTATTTCTATAGAAAATTTTCTAAAAGTATTATTTGTATAAAAATTTTTCTTCAAAATTTCCTTTTAAATAAAATATTTTAATAAAATATTTATTTTTTAATAAAATATTTTTTCAAAATTTTGTTTCTATAGAAAATTTTTTCAATATTTTATTTCTATAGAAAATTTTCTCAAAATTTAGTTTATTTTTATTTCTACAGAAAATTTTTGCAAAGCTTTATTTCTATAGAAAATTTTAGCAAATTTTTATTTCAATAGAAAATTTTGTCAAAATTTTATTTCCATAGAAAATTTACCAAAAAACATTAATAATTCTACCATTTCTGGTAGAATTCTACCAACTTTGGCAACCGTGCTCAGGAGGTGATTCTGACTCGATCGGTATATATTTATATTTATATAGGGGGCTACAATCAATATGTTTGGTAGGCACATGTTTTGGCAGATCAAAGTTGCTATACCCTGACCACTATGTTATTTACATTATAATTATGAACCTATATGAACAAATTTTCGCACGGTAATTAGAGGATCGGATGAGGTTTGTTTCGTTAGAAAATGTTGTCAAAATTTTATTTCTTTTGAAAAATTTCTCAAAATTTTATTTCGATAGAAAATTTTCTCAAAATTTTATTTCTATAGAAAATTTTCTCAAAATTTTATTTCTATAGAAAATTTTCTCAAAATTTTGTTTCTATTGAAAATTTTTGCATTTTTTTGTCAACAGAAAATTTTCTCAAAATTTTATTTCTATAGTAAATTTTGCGAAAATTTATTTTTATATATTTACCAAAACATTATGAATTCTACAAATCTAGTCCACCATTTCTTTAGAATTCTCCAACTTTGGAAACCGTGCTTAGGAGGTATTTGAAAGGGGTTAAAATCAATATTTCTGGTAGGCACATTTTTTTGGCAGATCAAAATTTGTATGTTTATTAGAGGCTATATACCAACACCACGTAACAAATTTCAACGGGATCGGTTGAAATGTGTTCCACCATCAACTTCCGCAAGCAAATATGGGGGTTGATTTATATGGGGGATACACCTAAAAGTTGTCTGATATGATCCATTTCGAATACCTTCTGACCTATATCAAATTACTTGTGCCATGTTTCAAGTTAATAGCTTGTTTCGTTCGGAAGTTTCAACAGACGGACGGACTGACATCGCTGGATCGACTCAGAATTTCACCCTGACCCAGAATGACAAATTTAATATATCCCCCATCCTATGGTGGAGGGTATAAAAATCGTTATACTTATTTTTATAAGAAGTGAAACAAAATGTCACAGTTTTCACTATACTCGTAGCTGTGTCAATTAATTACAAATTTAACAGATAATCCTGATATATATATAGCAATATTCGAAAATAGAAATTATATTTGACACAGAATAAACAATGGCTATTTAAGTCAGCAAAATTCGGGGGAATTTATAACAAGGTCACTGTTTGGTTTCAATTCTGGCAAATACACCCGTTGTAAAATAGAATCAATTTTATTCACAGTATTTATAATGGAAATACTATATGCTTTAATGTTTTTGATTTTATATAAGAATTAACACACTGATACATATGTATGTGAGTGTATTTGTATGTGTACTTTCAGTAGATTTTATTCCAACATAGAGAACATTCGCAGATGTCCATCTGTATTTACGATTTTTATTCTCAGTTCAAGTAGCATCCATTTTCATATCGTATGGACTGTTTTCAAAGTTTTTTTTTTTTTTTTTTTTTTGCGTTGAAATGTACGCTGATTCTAGAGGAACGAAAGAAATCTAAAAATTATGGGTTTATGTGGAATTTTCGTTAGATGTTATAAAAATGAAAAGAGTCAATTGAAAGTAAATACGTACAAATAAAAATTCAATAAGTTCGGCCAGATGCCTTGGGCTATAATGTCGCAGTCGTGGTTAAATTCTGAATCGTTCGTTCGTCTGCCAGATTTGATTTTCTTGAGCACCCAAAGGAGGCAATTTTCATCCGATGTGGTTGAAATGTGACATCTGTCTCCTAACTACCATACAAAATTTGCTTTATAGCGGTCCACAAATATTCATATCTGTAAACCCCCAAGTAAACTCATATTTTCGTTAATTTTGATTTCTTGAGCATCCTGGGAAATTTCATTCGATGCGGTTGAGATTTTGTATGTGATGGGAGTATATGTCCTCTAACTACTAACCAAAAATTAGCCAAAGTCGGTCATAATTGTTTGTAGGAGTCTGTCTATATTATGTGATCAATAGTTAAAGTTGGTTATACAGGGTGGCTGATATGTATTGCAATCGGGTTCAGATTGCTATCATTTTAATAGTGATAGAAAAACTATTTCGTTTTTGTTTTTTGAAGAATAGAAGAATGCTTCAATCACAAATGTTTCTGTATAAAATTACAAATGGTCTAGTAGTAGAATTTTTGTCTAATTTATTAGATCTTATATATTTTTAGTTTTAAGTTCTAGTCTGGTAGGAATTTTATTATTCCATAGACTGAAATATATAAATAAATAAAAAGACGGACCTTTTTCCAAAACCGTTGGACGGTAATTTTTGAAAAAAAAAAAAATAACCGGCATAACCGGTTCAATAGTTTTCTATAAATTTCGACCAGACCGAATCTTATGTATCCTTCACCATGGATTGCTTAGAAACTTCTACTAAAGACTGTCATCCACAATCGAATTACTTGGACTGTGATAATACTATAAGATAAGGCAAATTAAATCCGTATATAATTTAGTTTTAGACCGGTATATCAAAATTGATATTTTATCAAAATTTTCTGTAGAAATAAAATTTTTAACAATATTTTTTAAATGTTGAGAAAATTTTCTAAAGGAGTAAAATTTTGATTATTAATTTTGTTCGGCTTGAGGTCATAGAAACAATCGATTATTGATTTGTTTTATTATTTATTTCCAATATTTCGGTTAGTGCCAATAACCATCTTCTGGGATTTTGTACCTACATAAAATACAAAAATTAAATTACATTTAATGTTCACAAAAATCACAATTATTATTTAAGATATAATTTATTGAAAATACCTAACTTGAGTTCTTGTGCTGCTGTTCGTTTCGCAAGTCACCGTACACTAAACTTCGTTTGTGTCGATGCTTGTTTATGATATGTCTATACATTTTCGCGCAAATTTTGACAAAACTTTTATAGAAACAAAATGTTGACAAAATTTCATATAGAAGTAAAATTTTTATAAAATTCCGTATAGTAAAAAATTTTTGACTAAATTTCCAACAAAATTTCCAATAGAAATAAAAATTTTTCAAAATTTTCTATAGAAATAAAATTGTGACAAAATTTCCTATAGAAAAAAATTGACAAAATTTTGTATCGATATTCAATTTTGACAAAATTTCCGATAGAAATAAAATTTTGACAAAATTCCCTATAGAAATAAAACTTTGACAGAATTTTGTATAGAAAGCCAATTTTGACAAAATTTCCTATAGAAATAAAATTTTTACAAAATTTCCTATAGAAATAAAATTTTGACAAAATTAACTATAGAAATTAAATTTTTGATAATATTTTCTACAGAAATGAATTTTTAAAAAAAAAATTATATATTTTTTTCCAAATTTTCTGTAGAACTAAAATTTTAACAAAATTTCTTGTAGATACAAAATGTTGAGAAAATTTTCTAAAGAAGTCAAATTTTTACAGAATTTTTATAGAAACAAAATTTTGAAAAAATTTCCTATAGAAATAAAATTTTCACAAAATTTTGTATCGAAATAAAATTTTTACAAAATTCCCTATAGAAAACAAAAATTTTCACAAAATTTTGTAGAGAAACACAATTTGGACAAAATTTCATATAGAAGTAAAATTTTTACAAAATTCCCTATAGATAAAAATTTTTGACAAAATTTCCTATAGAAATAAAATTTTGACAAAATCTTCTATAGAAATAAAATTTTCACAAAATTTTCTATAGAAATAAAATTTTGACAAAATTTTCTACAGAAATGATTTTTTTTTTTCAAAACATTTATATTTTGTTCCAAATTTTCTGTAGAAATAAAATTTTTAACAAAATTTTCTGTAGATACAAAATGTTGAGAAAATTTTCTAAAGAAGTCAAATTTTTACAAAATTTTTATAGAAACAAAATTTTGACAAAATTTCCTATAGAAATAAATTTTTGACAAAATTTCCGACAGAAATAAAATTTTGACAAAAATTTCTATAGAAATAAAATTTTCACAAAATTTTGTATCGAAATAAAATTTTTACAAAATTCCCTATAGAAAACAAAAATTTTGTAGAGAAACACAATTTTGACAAAATTTCATATAGAAGTAAAATTTTTACAAAATTCCCTATAGATAAAATTTTTTGACAAAATTTCCTATAGAAATAAAATTTTGACAAAATCTTCTATAGAAATAAAATTTTCACAAAATTTTCTATAGAAATAAAATTTTGACAAAATTTTCTACAGAAATGATTTTTTTTCAAAACATTTATATTTTGTTCCAAATTTTCTGTAGAAATAAAATTTTTAACAAAATTTTCTGTAGATACAAAATGTTGAGAAAATTTTCTAAAGAAGTCAAATTTTTACAAAATTTTTATAGAAACAAAATTTTGACAAAATTTCCTATAGAAATAAATTTTTGACAAAATTTCCGACAGAAATAAAATTTTGACAAAAATTCCTATAGAAATAAAATTTTCACAAAATTTTGTATCGAAATAAAATTTTTACAAAATTCCCTATAGAAAACAAAAATTTTGTAGAGAAACACAATTTTGACAAAATTTCATATAGAAGTAAAATTTTTACAAAATTCCCTATAGATAAAAATTTTTGACAAAATTTCCTATAGAAATAAAATTTTGACAAAAAAATAAAATTTTTTACAAAATTTCCTATAGAAATAAAATTTTGACTAAATTTTCTATAGAAATACAATTTTTACAACACTTTCTATAGAAATAAAATTTTGGCAAATGTTCCTATATAAATAAAATTTTGACAAAATGTTCTATAGAAAATTTTAACAAAAATTAAAAAAAAAAATATATAGAAATAAAATTTTGACAAAATTTCGTATAGCAAAATTTTAAACAAATTTTCTAATGAAAATAAAATTTTCTATGAAAATAAAATTTTCTATGAAAAAAAATTTGTATAGAATACAATTTTCAAAGAAAATAATAATATTTTGACAAAAATGTTGTACAGAAATCAAATTTTGAAAAAATTTTCTATAGACATAGGTTTTGTTGTAATTTTTACATTTATTCGATCGTTTTATCAAAGCGGTTCAACCGATCCACCGAAAATGGGATTTTCACGAAAATCGACAAAGATGAACCGGTGTATCGTTTTGATCACTCAAAGCAGTTTATGTGATATGAGAGAAGTTCACCACTGTAGTATCTTAATAGTCTAAGGGTGCGAGTTATATCATACTGACACTTAATCTTTATCTTGTTGCACTATATCACTATTTAGAATTACCTTGTCAACTTTTAACTTTTTTCCTTCTTTGTGTACTAAGTCCGTGTGTTCTATGGTCCGATAAGCTCGTACCTTTCTCCAAATTCACCCAAATTTCTCCAACATCCCTCCATTTGTCATGTAAACACGAACATTGGTTGAAAGCGTTTTCTCGTTTTACATCTGAGAACCACAATGTATTTCCTTGTGGATTAAAAATTGTGGAAATTGTGAAAACCGGCAATAAATTGTCATTTGTGAATTTATACAGAAACGCAAACTCTCTGACATTCACCATTTACACACACCACCTCCAAAACCAGATCTGGTGACCTGACCATTGGACACTGAGTGTCAATGGAGACAATGGAATTGAAAGCCACCAACCAACATCCACTACCATTGGCCACTTCACATGGAGAGAAAGTAAAAAAAACAAAAGATCCCTTCGCAATTTTGTTTGTCATTGAAAACTACGCTACTTTAACTGGAATTCGAAGTTCAACAGGGGAGGGGGAATACTGCAGTATTTATTTATTTGATACAGTGATATTTAATATTTGGTCATGTGTATAAATTGTCCTTGCTATTCGATTTTTGCTTTTTAAGGATACACCCAAATAGAAGGACTGTTTTTGATGTTATTAGCCGGTATTGGATAACAATAACTCAAGAATTAGTGACCGTATGACCGGGGGATAGACTGAGGTTTTTTGTTACATTTTATTAAAATTTAGAGGCCAAGGATTATGGTGTGGCAATGCTTGTGAAAAATCAGCGATACATAGGAGAAGTTTATCCATTTTGTAATGGAAAATATGACAAAAGACTAAATGAACGTTTAGAGATTAACTTATGGTACCCTGCATAGATGCAATTTTATGTCTCTCTATTTATATTATAGTTGTAAGGTTTCAATAAAAGAACCTGTTAAAAGAGGATGGAAATCATCCACGAAACGTCGGATGTAAATATGAAGTAAAGACTATTATTTGCATATTCAGAGATCTTGAAAGCCCGTTTAAGAGCAGATCTAAGAATAACCAAAATGAAACAAGTATATACGGCCGTAAGTTCGGCCAGACCGAATCTTATGTACCCTCCACCATGGATTGCGTAGAATCTTATACGAAAGACTGTCATCCACAATCGAATTACTTGGGTTGTGTTATCTTAAAACTTCTTAACATCGTTGTCTAAATTGTGAGTTAGTCCATACGTGGTATATATTAGACAAAAAAGGTATGTATAGGTAAGTCTACAAATAATTACGAATCGATATGGACTTTTGCACGGTACGTAGAGAGCCAAAATTGAAATATGGGGGTCGCTTATATGGGGGCTATATGCAATTATGAACTTGATATGGACCAATTTTTGTGTGATTGGGGATCGATTTATCTGACTATAGACCGATATGGACCTAGTTAGACATGGTTGTTAACGGCCATATACTAGTACAATGTACCAAATTTCAACTGACTCGGATGAAATTTGCTCCTCCAAGAGGCTCCAAAACCAAATCTCGGGATCGGTTTATATGGGGGCTATATATGATTATGGACTGATATGGACCACTTTTGGCATGGTTGTTAAATATCCCAGTAAAAAAAAAGCGTCACCAAAAAAGTAGTGAAAATGTTCTTTTTGGATCCGGAAGTGGGGCCAAATTGGCGCAGAAGCGATGAATTTAACATGGACTTGTCATAAGACGGATGTTCAACATTTCAACAGGCGCTGCCCTGAATTTGCATCACTTCTTAAGGTGTGAGGTGAATTCAGTGTTTTGCATGTGAATTAAGAATTTGTGTGGTATTTTGACAAATAAAAAAATTTTTAGATTTTTTATGATTTTTAATGCATTAAACGCTTGTCTGGAACGTTTGTCATCAAATATTTTCAAAAATTCGCAATTTTTTTAGAAAGGATTTAACATTTTTTTTCGGCTAAATTTAAAAAAATTGTACCATTTTATTAATTATTAATATGGTTTTAATCTATTCGACACAAATAAAAATAAATTTCCCTTTAAAATTACGTAGAAATTATAAAAAAAATTGACTCAAATGAACTTCCTGTGCAGTTAAAATAAAGAACATCTTTGGGAGAGCATTTTTGGAAGTTATTTTAAAGTTGTGCCTTGAGAAGAACTTCCAAATTTTTTTGCTGGGTATCATATACTACCACCACGTACCAAATTTCAACCAGATCGGATGAATTTTGCTTCTCCATATGGCACCGAAGGTCAAATCTGGGGATCGGTTTATATGGGGGCTATATATAATTATGAACCGATTTCGACCAATTTTTGCATTAGTGTTTGAGGCCATATATTAACACCACGTACCAAATTTCTGAATCAGATGAATTTTGGTCTTCCAAGAGGCTCCTGAGGTCAAATCTGGTGATCGATTTATATGGGGGCTATATTTAATTATGGACCGATGTGGACCATTTTTTGCATGGTTATTAGAGACCATATACTAACACCATGTACCAAATTTCAGCCGGATCGGATTAAATTTGCTACTCCTAGAGGCTCCGCAAGTCAAATCGGGGGGTCGGTTTATATGGGGGCTATATATACTTATGGACCAATGTGGACCAATTTTTGCATGGTCATTGGAGACCATATACTTACACTATGTACCAAATTTCAGCCCGATCGGATGAAAATAGCTACTCTTAGAGGCCTCGCAAGCCAAATTTGGGGGTCCGTTTATATGGGGGCTATACGTAAAAGTGGACCGATATGGCCCATTTGCAATACCATCTGACCTACATCAATAACAACTACTTGTGCCAAGTTTCAAGTCGATAGCTTGTTTCGTTCGGAAGTGAGCGTGATTTCAACAGACATGCTCAGATCGACACAGAATTTCACCACGACCAAGAATATGTATACTTTATGGGGTCTTAGAGCAATATTTCGATGTGTTACAAACGGAATGACAAAGTTAATATACCCCCCATCCTATGGTGGAGGGTATAAAAATTTAATAATTAAAAACAAATCTGAAAGTCGATTTTTTTTTTAAATTTTTGAATAAATAGGAAAGTCAATTTTTCCAAATTTTGAAAAAAGTATCAAGCTCGAGTTTTTGTTTTAATTTTGAATCAATATTAGTATCAAAATGTCGGCTTTTCCAAATTTTAAAAAATTGAAAAATTTGAATAAGCCGACTTTTCTGAAAATTGAAAAAGTCTTAAGGCCGAGAAGTTGGAAATGCAATCCACTTTTCCCAAATTTTGAAAATGTAC
This sequence comes from Haematobia irritans, assembly GCF_050003625.1. Taxonomy (NCBI): domain Eukaryota; kingdom Metazoa; phylum Arthropoda; class Insecta; order Diptera; family Muscidae; genus Haematobia; species Haematobia irritans. The sequence goes on along the minus strand of NC_134398.1, from coordinate 195,238,370 downwards.
AAAATTCAAAAAATGGTCCTTTCCAAACATTGAATGAATTGTAACTTGACTCTTCTGATCATTGAAATTTTGTAAAAGTCGACCTTTCCAATTTTGAATAAAATAAATCTTTAATATTCTAGTCGTATTTCAAGTTTTCAATAATTCGAAAAACGAGTAATTGTGAGTAAATCGAGAACTCGAAAAGTCTACTTTTGCAAATTATGAAAAAGTAGATTTTTTTAAATTTTAAATAAATCCAAATGTCTAATCTTCCAAATTTAAAACAGGAGGAAAGTCGTTTGCAATAAGAAGTAAACACGAAACTAGATGTTTCCAAATTTTTTAATTAAACTTAAAATCGACTCTACGTAGTCTTCGCCTTCTTAGGAGCACATGAGAGTGCAATTTATTTGGAATTTGTAGGACAATCGATTTGCGATTTTGTAATACAAGATTTCATTAAATGGATATGATCCTCTTTTGTAAACATGGTTATGTTACCATAATTAATTAATTCTTCAACCACATCTATTGACATTTTTTTCATTATCCTCTTAATTATTCGTAATAACTCAATCTCTCTATTTTCAAAAAAGAAAAAAAAAATAAATTGAACATCCAACGTAAATTCAAAATTACTCAACTTACTTTTGATTCGTTGTTTTTAGCAAAAAGGGTTCATCTCTCCTTCTATCTCTCTTACCCTCTTACATTTGTTGATGTCGAAAGTTTTTGAGGGTGTTTTTTGGCTTTCATCGTTTTGGTGATTTTTAAACTTTTCCCTTCACCTGTGCTTTGCAAAATGACAGTAATAAACTTCCAAATGGAAGTACATTTAAAATAGTTTCAGCTTAGTAATTTTTTTCGTTCTATTTTTTGGCAAGCAACTACATGACTTTGATGACATTTTTTAGATTTATGGGAAAAATTAATCGTTGGACATAGAGCTATTTAGAAATGCGAATAGAAAAGGAAATATGAAAAAGTTGAGTAAATTTCCTTTTGATAGATAGTATCCTGATAGTAAACAAGCTCAGTACAGAGAACTGTATAATATAGAGTTTTCATAAATTCTCTAAGAAATTTATGGAAAATCGGTCAACCCATTAGTTTCTATAAGAAATTTATACAACGCATACGTTGTAAAAAAATCCATTAAAATAGTTATATAAAAACGAACTACAAAGCCCTTCTCTCACCATATTTAAACATTTCGTTACAAATGTTTCCGTCGTCACCAAACATTTTATAAAAAAAAACATTTTTTTATCATCCAAAAATTTTTGTGGACAATTTTCAATAGATTTTTATTTTATCATCTCTAATTTTTTTTACAATTTTTTTTTTAAATTAGTCGTTTTAAATTTCGTAACCTCCACATAAAAATTTTCGATATAAACTTCCTGGTCACAACAGTTCCTACGGAATATTTTTATCATCATCAAATTTCGTGTAGACAAATTTTCAACCAACAGAACATTTTATATAGAAAAGTTTTCATAATTTTTTTTATAAACAATTTTTTCTATAAAAAGTGTTTTAATAATCACAAAATCTCCTAAAGATTTTTTTTTCAAAATCCCCAAAATTTTTTTTTAAAAACATTTTTAATCACCACAAAATTTTCTATGGAGTATTTTTCCCCATCCCAATAATTTTATAGAAAATCAATTTGCAAAAAAAACAAACATGCAAAAATGTTCGTTATAATTTTTTTTTTGTGAAAAAATTGTACATCATCGCAGAATTTTTATACCCTTCACCACTACTGTGGTACAGGGTATAATAAGTTTGTGCATTTGTATGTAACGCTAAGAAAGAAAAGTCTGAGACCCATCGTTTAGTATACCGATCGTCTTAGAATTAAATTCTGAGTCGATTTAGCGATGTCCGTCTGTCTGTCTGTCTGTCTGTCTGTCCGTCTGTTGATGTATTTTTGTGTGCAAAGTACAGCTCGCAGTTTTAGTCCGATTGTCCTAAAATTTGGTATGGGGTCATGTTTCGGCCCAAAGACGATCCCTATTGATTTTGGAAAAAATCGGTTCAGATTTAGATATAGCTGCCATATATATTTTTCACCGATCTGGTCATAATTGGCGTGTATATCAACCGATCTTCCTCAAATTTCGTACATCCCAATATTTTATGAGTCTCGAAAAACTTGCAAAATATCATCCAAATCGGTTCAGATTTAAATATAGCTACCATATATAGCTTTCGCCCGATTTACACTCCTTTGTCCACAGAGGCCAATTTTTTGCTCCGATTTAGTTGAAATTTTGCACAGGGAGTAGAATTAGCATTATAACTATGGGTGTCAAATTTGGTGGAAATCGGTTCAGATTTAGATATAGCTCCCATATATAGCTTTCGCCCGATTTACACTCATATGACCACAGAGGCCAATTTTTAACTCCGATTTAAATGAAATTTTGCACAGGGAGTAGAATTAGCATTGTAACTATGCGCGCCAAATTTGGTTGAAATCGGTTCAGATTTGGATATATCTCCCATATATAGCTTTCGCCCGATTTACACTCATATGACCACAGAGGCCAATTTTTAACTCCGATTTAAATGAAATTTTGCACAGGGAGTAGAATTAGCATTGTAACTATGCGCGCCAAATTTGGTTGAAATCGGTTCAGATTTGGATATATCTCCCATATATAGCTTTCGCCCGATTTACACTCATATGACCACAGAGGCCAATTTTTAACTCCGATTTAGTTGAAATTTTGCACAGGGAGTAGAATGAGCATTGTTGCTATGTGTGACAAATTTGAAATCGGTTCAGATTTAGATATAGCTCCCATATATATGTTTTTCTGATTTCGACAAAAATGGTCAAAATACCAACATTTTCCTTGTAAAATCCCCACTGCTTAGTCCAAAATAAATAAATAAACTTTTGCGAAGTTTCCTTAAAATTGCTTCAGATTTAAATGTTTCACATATTTTTTTACTAATATTGTGTTCCACCCTAGTGCATTAGCCGACTTAAATTTTGAGTCTATAGATTTGTAGAAGTCTATCAAATTCTGTCCAGATCGAGTGATATTTAAATGTATGTATTTGGGACAAACCTTTATATATAGCCCCCAACACATTTGACAGATGTGATATGGTATCGAAAATTTAGATCTACAAAGTGGTGCAGGGTATAATATAGTTGGCCCCGCCCGACTTTAGACTTTCCTTACTTGTTTATAGAAAAATTGTTTTATAGTCATAAATTTTTTTGTGAAAAATATTTTCATCTTTCCAAAGTTTTCTTCAGAAAATCTATCATCTTTACAAAATTATTTATAAAAATGTTTTCATCATTACAACAGTTTGTATAGAAAAATCATCACAAACTTTTCTATAGAAAAAATTCCCATCACCTCTAAATACTTTTCTAAACATATTTCATGACCGCTATTAGGAGCCGACATTACAAAATTTTCTTACTAACATTTAATTTTTTTTACCACCACAAAATTTTCTGGAAAATCTTTTCGTCGTCACACAATGCTCCATAGAAAATTTTTAGCCTAGTACAATGTGTTATGTTGAGATGTTAATTATTTATGTTGTTAATGTATTTAATATAAAAAAAAAAGTTTGTTATCAATAGTTTATACTATTAATTTAATTTATTATAATATACTTATTATAGATACATATTTCCTGAAGAAGCAATTCAAAGAAATTGCGAAATATTGAAAGAAAATAATACATAAATATATACCGATCTCAAGCTCGAAAAAACAGAAGACTTTCATTTGAAAATAAAGATCGAAAAACAACAAAAAACATAAAATTTTTTCATCATAGCCAAATTTTCTATGGAAAATTATTTCGGATTTCTATAGAAAATTTTGCCATATATTCTTCAGATTTTTTTTGTCATCACATTTTTTATGGAAAATTTTTTCGTCATCAAAAATTTTTCTATAAAAAATCTCTAAATGAATCTAACTGACAAAACTTTCTATAAAAAAATTTTTGTAATGACAATTTTGGGATGATTACAAAATTTTTCTATAGATATATAGATTTGTGATGATGGAAAAATGTATATAGAAAATTTTGTGAATATGCTAAAATTTTCTATAGAAAATTAAATCAAATGAATAAATATTTTGTTATACCCTCCACCATAGGATGGGGGTATATTAACTTTGTCATTCCGTTTGTAACACATCGAAATATTGCTCTAAGACCCCATAAAGTATATATATTCTGGGTCGTGGTCAAATTCTGAGTCGATCTGAGCATGTCCGTCCGTCCGTCTGTTGAAATCACGCTAACTTCCGAACGAAACAAGCTATCGACTTGAAACTTGGCACAAGTAGTTGTTATTGATGTAGGTCGGATGGTATTGCAAATGGGCCATATCGGTCCACTTTTACGTATAGCCCCCATATAAACGAACCCCCAAATTTTTCTTCCGATTGCTCTAAGAGAAGCATATTTCATCCAATCCGGCTGAAATTTGGTACATGGTGTTCGTATATGGTCTCTAACAACCATGCAAAAATTGGTCCACATCGGTCTATAATTATATATAGCCCCCATATAAACCGATCCCCCGATTTGGCTTGCGGAGCCTCTAAGAAACGAAAATTTCATCCGATCCGGCTGAAATTTAGTACATAGGTTAGGTTAGGTTATGTGGCAGCCCGATGTATCAGGCTCACTTAGACTATTCAGTCCATTGTGATACCACAGTGGTGAACTTCTCTCTTATCACTGAGTGCTGCCCGATTCCATGTTAAGCTCAATGACAAGGGACCTCCTTTTTATAGCCGAGTCCGAACGGCGTTCCACATTCCAGTGAAACCACTTAGAGAAGCTTTGAAACCCTCAGAAATGTCACCAGCATTACTGAGGTGGGATAATCCACCGCTGAAAAACTTTTTAGTGTTCGGTCGTAGCAGGAATCGAACCCACGACCTTGTGTATGCAAGGCGGGCATGCTAACCATTGCACCACGGTGGCTCCCAAATTTAGTACATGGTATTGGTATATGTTCTCTAATGACAATGCAAAAATTGGTCCACATCGGTCCATAATTATATATAGCCCCCATATAAACCGATCCCCCGATTTGGCTTGCGGAGCCTCTAAGAAACGAAAATTTCATCCGATCCGGCTGAAATTTGGTACATGGTGTTGCTATATGGTTTCTAACAACCATGCAAAAATTGGTCCATATCGGTCCACATTTACGTATAGCCCCCATATAAACGGACCCCTAAATTTGGCTTGCGATTGCTCTAAAAGAAGCAAGTTTCATCCGATCCGGCTGAAATTTGGTACATGGTGTTAGTATATGGTCTCTAACAATCATGCAAAAATTGGTCCATATCGGTCCATAATTACATATAGCCCCCATATAAACCGATCCCCCCATTTGGCTTGCGAAGCCTCTAAGAGAAGCAAATTTCATCCGATCCGGCTGAAATTTGGTACATGGTGTTAGTATATGGTCTCTAACAACCATGCAAAAATTGGTCCACATCGGTGTATACTTATATATAGCCCCCATATAAACCGATCCCCCGATTTGGCTTGCGGAGCCTCTAAGAGAAGCAAATGTCATCCGTTCCGGCTGAAATTTGGTACATGGTATTGGTATATGTTCTCTAATGACAATGCAAAAATTGGTCCACATCGGTCCATAATTATATATAGCCCCCATATAAACCGATCCCCCGATTTGGCTTGCGGAGCCTCTAAGAAACGAAAATTTCATCCGATCCGGCTGCAATTTGGTACATGGTGTTGGTATATGTTCTCTAATTACCATGCAAAAATTGGTCCATATCGGTCCATAATTATATATAGCCCCCATATAAATCGATTCCCAGATTTGTCCTCCGGAGCCTCTTGGAGGAGCAAAATTCATCCGATCCGGTTGAAATTTGGAACATGGTGTTAATATAAGGCCGCTAATATAGATGCCAAAATTGGTCCATATCGGTCAATAGTTATATATAGCCGATTCCCAATCACACAAAAATTGGTCCATATCGGTTCATATTCATGGTTGCCACTCGAGCCAAAAATAATCTACCAAAATTTTATTTTAATAGAAAACATTGTCAAAATGTTATTTATATAGAAAATTTTGTCAAAATCTTATTTCTATAGAAAATTTTTTCAAAATTTTATTTCTAAAGAAAATTTTGTCAAAATTTTATTTCTATAGAAAATTTTTTGCAAATTTTATTTCTATAAAATTTTTTTTTCCAAATTTTACTTTTATAGAAAATGTTGTCAAAATTTTGTTTCTATAGAAACTAAACTTAATTATATACGTATTTAATCGGCCTTTTTTAGTTTAATATATACCACGTATGGACTATGTGGTATATATTACGGTGTTAGGAAGTTTTAAGATACCTTGCCATCGGCAAGTGTTGCCGCAACCCAAGTAATTCGATTGTGGATGACAGTCTTCAGTAGAAGTTTCTACGCAATCCATGGTGGAGGGTACATAAGATTGGGCCTGGCCGAACTTACGGCCGTATATACTTGTTTTTTTTTTAAATTTTGGAAAGATGATAAAATTATAAGAATTTCAGGATGATGGAAAATTGTTCATTAAAAAATAATGGAGACATTTTCTGCGAAAAATTTGGGATAATTCAATATGTTTCTATAGAATATCATCATTTTTCATCATCACAAAATTTTCGATAGAAAATTTTATAATCTTTTTAAAATGTTCTTTAGAAAATGTTATCATTGTTCTTGAGAAAATGTTATCATTTTTCCAAAATTTTTTATATACATTATTCCATAATCAAAAATGTCTAATCATCTCAAAATATTCTTCATCAAAAAAACTTCCTATAGAAAACTTTTTCAACATCAAAAAATTTCATTATCGCAAATTTTTCTACAGAAAATGTTTTCATCATGAAAAATAATTTATCATCACAAAAATTATCTATAGAAAAATTTTTCATCATTACATAAATTTTCTCTAATATTTTTTTTTTTTCATCATTACAAAAATATTCTATAGAAAATTTGTCATTGTCATAAAATTTTCTAGGAAAAATTTTCAGCATAGCATTCTCTATAGAAAATTATAGAAAATTATTTAGAAATCACAAAAATTTCAATAGAAAATATTTTCGTTATCACCAAATATTCTATGGAAAATTCTTTCATTATCACAACATTTTCTAGAGCAAATTTTGTTCATCATCATTTTCTATAGAAAAATTTTCCATCACCACAATATTTTATATTGCACATTTTTCGTTGTCATTTTCTATAAGAATGTTTTTTTTTTTCAATGTTTCTATAGAAAATTTGTCTATTATCACAAAATTTTCTGTAGAAATATTTCAAACTTTTTTACCATCACAAAATTTTCGTGAGATAATATTTCACCGTCACAAAACAACATCTCTTCGTCGTCATAAAATTTTGCATAGAAAATTTTCTCATAATAACCAAATTTTCTACAGAAAATTATTTTGGAAAAAAGAAAAATTGTTCACCATCACAAAATTTCCTATAGAAAAATTTTTCATCATTACAATAATTTTCTATAGAAAATGTTTTCATCATCACAAAAATTTTCTATAGAAAATTTTTTCATCATCACAAATATTTTATATAGAAAATTTTTCATCATTACAATAATTTTCTATAGAAAATTTTTTCATCATCACAAAATGTCCTGTAGAAATTTTTTTCATCATTACAAAAATTTTCTATAGACAAATTTTTCATCTTCGCAAAAATTTTCTATAGACAATTTCTTCATCATTACAAAAATTTTCTATAGACAATTTTTTCATTTTCGCAAAAATTTTCTATAGAAAATTTTTTCATCATTACAAAAATTTTCTATAGACATTTTTTTCATTTTCGCAAAAATTTTCTATAGAACAATTTTTCATCATTACAAAAATTTTCTGTAGACAATTTTTTATCATCACAAAATTTTCGTTAGAAATGTTTTCATCATCACAAAATTTTTTATAGTATAATTTTTCATCATAAAAATTAAAAAACAAATTGTATAGAACGCTTTATAATAAAATTAAGCTTTCAAGGTCCAACGATAATTTTTACATTTTAATTAATTTAAAATGCGTTTTATTGTGTTCCAAATTACCCAAAATATTTGCTCACTCAGTTTTATATTTTAATTAATTAATTTTAAAATTTATGTTATTATGTATGACCTCAGCCACAATAATCGCCTCACTGAAGATATTGGAAATATCTGCATGAACGGATTTTCACTCATGTCCATCAACTATCTATAAATCGTGTATCGCTTGTTCATGTCAATTCATTACATTACTTTTAATTTTGGACAAGTGTTGGTTTAATGTACTCAAGTGAACCTTAGATGTATTTGGTTAGGTCCTTGCTTTGCTTTATATGGCCAAAGGAGATACAATGTCATTGAATACGGTTTGAAGTGGATTTCGATGTGTGTGAGACATATGTGCGTGTGTGTGTATCCAATCAAACTGGTTTTCATTGGTTTTCACAACCACCCTTGTCACCATAGTTGTCGAATAACAATTGGTAATTAGGAGCAGTTAGATGATGTCTTGTGTAATATCCTTGACCATATTATCTTGAGGATATTCATTGATGATGGAATACAATGGGTAATGCAACTGATAAATTCTTGTCATGGTTGATAACTACACTAATTTCCATGAAATATTCAGGAGAAAAAATTTAATACATGTTTTCGTTTTTTTTTTTGTTAAATCGAAGTCTTGTAAGGGTTTCTGACGTTTTTGATGTTTTAATTTTTCTTTTCTTATGAAACCAACAAATGGAAAACCAAAAAAGTGCCGTCCCAACCGTTTCTGATGCTAAACGAATGCAATCTACTGTATTCTGATCCACTATATAAAGAATTTCTACAATGGAACCAGCTATTTAGTTGCCCTATCTTTCTCTTTCAAAATCGCTAAAATGGTAAAATACATCGGATTTTCATCTAGCAAATTGTACAGGATATATTAAGTATGGATATATTAAAGAGTATATTTGGTATTATTTCCACTTCATACCACTGTAATTTTTGCAAAGTTAAACCGATATAATATATATAAATAATATGCAATCAAAACAGTATCAAATTGTCATGTTTCCTAACATAGCATACCAAATAAATGATAATATTCAATATTTGTGGTTAATTAAATGATTCCAATTTAATACCATTTTTTTTTGCAAAATATATTTATACACATCAATTATTGATTAGGAAGTAACCACATTGCAAAAACCATCAAGTGATAATTTATAACAAATTAATTATATTAATTGTGTTGCTCAATCAAAAAGAGATCAAATGGATGTTTTTAGCTTATTGTGATATCGGTAAATTGAAATACGAATTAGTCATCCAGTCATACTAAATTTGTAACAAAAAAAAATTATTTACATCCAAAATACTGAATTTGGAACACAACTTAAGAAGTGCTGCAATTTGAGTGCAACGGCTGCTGAAATGTTGGACATCCATCCTATGACAAGCCCATGTTATATTCATCGTTTCTGCGTAAATTTAGCACCACTTCCGGCGACGATTGATTGCTCGGAACCTACATATGAAAAACCTTAACTGTTTGCTCTTTAGGGTTTGACTAAAATATACTAAATAATACCTTTAGTTATCGAATGGCAAATTCTACGCCAGCCCAGAAATGACCCAGTATAGTTTGTACATATTTTTTTTTTTTTTTTTGGAAATTTCCATTATTTTATTTGTCCTTATTTTGTTTTATACCCGGTGAGAATTAAAAATCTCCGAATCTTAAATACCCACAACCATGAATCAAAATATTAAAGTTTCATTTGAAATTTCAGGGAGGTTTGATGACAGATCAAGCAGAGCAGTTCAAACAGTACACTTCCCGAAGATACATTTAAAGATTTTACCTAAATGACTACGAGAAGTAAAATCTGGAAATTTTGCATTCAGTTTCAATCAATTTTCATGATCAGTGCGCCTTCTATACCCTCAATAAGTGAAATCGGTCTAAAGGGAGGCCTTACCAAATGGACCGATAAAACTAAATCATATACACTTTGTTATGGGTTTAAAATGCCAGTATATTTTCAATTTGTGGCAAATCGGATAAAAACTAAAATTTCTAGAAACCCTAGGAATTAAATCGGGAGTTCGGTGCAATGGAGGCTATACCAAAACATAGAAGGATACACACAGCATTCAGCACATTTAATTGTAGTTCTAGAATCTAGACCCGAAATTGGAGGGCCGGTTTATAAGGGGGCTTTATCAAAAACTGTACCGATCTATATAAAGGGTGATTTGTTAAGAGCTTGATAACTTTTTTTAAAAAAAAAACGCCTAAAATTTGCAAAATCTCATCGGTTCTTTATTTGAAACGTTAGATTAGTCCATGACATTTACTTTTTGAAGATAATTTCATTTAAAGGTTGACCGCGGCTGCGTCTTAGGTGGTCCATTCGGAAAGTCCAATTTTGGGCAACTTTTTCGAGCATTTCGGCCGGAATAGCCCGAATTTTCTTCGGAAATGTTGTCTTCCAAAGCTGGAATAGTTGCTGGCTTATTTCTGTAGACTTTAGACTTGACGTAGTCCCACAAAAAATAGTCTAAAGGCGTCAAATCGCATGATCTTGGTGGCCAACTTACCGGTCCATTTCTTGAGATGAATTGTTCTCCGAAGTTTTCCCTCAAAATGGCCATAGAATCGCGAGCTGTGTGGCATGTAGCGCCATCTTGTTGAAACCACATGTCAACCAAGTTCAGTTCTTCCATTTTTGGCAACAAAAAGTTTGTTAGCATCGAACGATAGCGATCGCCATTCACCGTAACGTTGCGTCCAACAGCATCTTTGAAAAAATACGGTCCAATGATTCCACCAGCGTACAAACCACACCAAACAGTGCATTTTTCGGGATGCATGGGCAGTTCTTGAACGGCTTCTGGTTGCTCTTCACTCCAAATGCGGCAATTTTGCTTATTTACGTAGCCATTCAACCAGAAATGAGCCTCATCGCTGAACAAAATTTGTCGATAAAAAAGCGGATTTTCTGCCAACTTTTCTAGGGCCCATTCACTGAAAATTCGACGTTGTGGCAGATCGTTCGGCTTCAGTTCTTGCACGAGCTGTATTTTATACGGTTTTACACCAAGATCTTTGCGTAAAATCTTCCATGTGGTCGAATAACACAAACCCAATTGCTGCGAACGGCGACGAATCGACATTTCACGGTCTTCAGCAACACTCTCAGAAACAGACGCAATATTCTCTTCTGTACGCACTGTACGCATTCGTGTGGTTGGTTTAATGTCCAATAAAGTAAACTGAGTGCGAAACTTGGTCACAATCGCATTAATTGTTTGCTCACTTGGTCGATTATGTAGACCATAAATCGGACGTAAAGCGCGAAACACATTTCGAACCGAACACTGATTTTGGTAATAAAATTCAATGATTTGCAAGCGTTGCTCGTTAGTAAGTCTATTCATGATGAAATGTCAAAGCATACTGAGCATCTTTCTCTTTGACACCATATCTGAAATCCCACGTGATCTGTCAAATACTAATGCATGAAAATCCTAACCTCAAAAGAATCACCCTTTATATATAATTCAATCTATGTTTGTTTATTTGTTTATTTGTTCGTTTGTTTGTTTGTTTGTTTGTATGTTCCGAGTTGGCTCCGAAACGGCTGAACCGATTTACATGAAACTTTCAGAGATGGTAGGGGGCGTTCATGTGGTGAAAAAAGGGTACCTCATTTTTTGACACGTGGTCGCGGAGGGGGACCTCCCCTTTGTCGGACTTTTTGAAAATTGGACCAAAGTTGACCGATTTGCTTGAAATTTTCATTGAAGGTTGGGTTTGGTATCTAGACAAAGATCCGCTACTTTATATTTCGATATTTGGCGGCGGAGGGGGACCTCCCCTTTGTTCGACTTTTTTTAAAGTACAGTGAAAAAACTAAAATTCTCTAAATTATCTGAGATTTAAAGAGAACATGCGGTGAGGTTATGGAATTAATATGGGGTACCTGATGGTTTCATATGTGGACGGGGAGGGGGACCTCCCCCTTGCCCTACTTTTTTAAACTTGGAAGAAAATTATGCGATTTGCTTGAAATTTTCATTGAATGTTGGGGTTGGCATCTAGACAAAAATCCGCTACATTATTTTTCGATATTTGGTCGGAGAGGGGGACCATCCCTTTGTCCGGATTTTTTTGTTTGAAAGTACAAACAAAACTAAACTCCCCTGACTGAAATTTTACGGAAAAAATGACTTATGAAATTTATATCAGGTTCTCGATTTTTTAATAATAATAAAAGGGCACAGGGAGACATCCGCTTCTCTTAAGTACATACAGAGAAACAATTAAACTTTTACCGAATTACTTGAAATTTACAGAGGACTGGGGAGAGGTTACGATATTAATAGTTGATACCTGATTTTGTGATATTTGGACGGAAGAGAGGCCGCCCTTTTAGGCTTATAATTTGCTTGACATTTTCTGGGACGTTTACAAAAGATACGCTACATTACTTTTCGATATTTAGTCGGGGAGGAGGTCCTCCCCTAAAACTGCAAAAAACAACAATTCTTAAGTTTTCTTGAAATTTACATAGGCAGTGGGGGAAGGCAATCTTCGAAGAGGCAACCTTCCTTGCCCCACACTTGAAGGAAAGTTTTAAGAATTTTCAGGGAAGGTTAGGTGTGCTATTCACTACGGTGTTTGTCGATATTGTATCGGGGAAAGTGACGTCCCTTTAAAACAATAGAGCAAAATTTAAGCATCGCCGATCTACTTGAAATTTACAGGGAACGTGGGAGGAGGTGATTGAATTTATACATGATTTTTAAATTAGTATATGATTTTTCGATATCTGGTTGAGGAAGGGGAAAATTGAAATAAACTTTGTCGATTTACTTCGATAGAATTTATAGGGGCCATTGAGTAGTTGCGAAATTAATAAAGGGTACGTGATAGTCCGATATCAGGTCGGAGTGGAGCGAAGTTGGGGGGAGGGTTCCCTTTTGTCCGTTTTTTTTTTTTTCTTAAATTGAAAGTAGAGGGTTGTCCGTAAATGGGAACTCGGACATAATTTTATGATTTTTGCACAGGCTTCTGCCAGACTTCTTTTTAGTAAAGAACTTAAATTTACATGAAATTGTCAGCCAACGTAGAGGGTGCATCATTTTCCAACATTTTAGCAAATGTTAATGTGGTAAAATTTTTGATTATTTTTGCTTTTTCCGATTTATTGGATGGGAAACAGTAATTCTTTGTATGTTATTATAATATAGTGCTTAATTTTCAGATATGTTGAGGAGAAGGATACCTTTCCTTGACAAACCACACTTAAAATTCACAAGAAATATAGAAGAAGGTACACCCTCTCCCGCCGTATTTGTACCTATAAACGAAAAATAAAGTAGTCCGATTTGTTTAAAAGAATTCAAATCTTTTCGAATTTGTTTTCAGCACGAAGGACATAGTTGACTAAGTTAACGCAAAATATTCCTCTAAATATGCTTCGGAAGGCGCAGCGAAGCGGGCCGGGTTACGCTAGTACTCAATATATTCGAGGTATTCTAGGACCTTTATGGTCCCAAATTTCCCATTTCAGGCAAATTGAGTAAAAACTACGGATTCTAGAAGCCAAAAAAGTAAAATTGGGAGATCGGTCTATGTGGGGCTATATCAAAACATGGACCGATAATCACCATTTTCGGTACATTTCTTTATTTTCCTACAATACCTCTAGATTTCCAATTTCAGGCAAATTTGGTAAAAACTACGGATTCAAGAAGCCCAAGAAGTAAAATCGGGAGATCGGTCTGTGTGGGGGCTATATCAAAACATGGTCCGATAATCACCATTTTCGGCACATCTCTTTATTTTCCTAGAATACCTTTAAATTCCCAATTTCAGGCAAATTGGTTAAAAATTATGGATTCCAAAAGACCAAGAAGTAAAATCGGGAGATCGGTCTATATGGTGGCTATATCAAAACATGGACCGGTACTCACCATTTGCGGTACACGTCGTTAGGGTCCTAGAGTACCTCTAGATTTCAAATTTCAGGTAAATTGGATTAAAACTACGGATTCTAGAAGCCCAAGAAGTTAAATCGGGAGATCGGTCTATGTGGGAGCTATATAAAAACATGGACCGGTTCTCACCATTTTCGACATACGTCTTTATTGTCCTAGAATACCTCTAGATTTCCAACTTCAGGCAAATTGGATAAAAACTACGGTTTCTATAAGCCCAAGACCCCAAATCGGGAGGTCGGTTTATATGGGGACTATATCAAAACTTGGACCGATATAGCCCATCTTCGAGGCTGACTGCCTACAGACGAAAGACTAGTTTGTGCAAAATTTCAGCATAATTGCTTCATTATTGAAGACTGTAGCGTGATTACAACAGACAGACAGTCAGCCAGACAGACAGACGGACATGGTTATATCGTCTTAGAATTTCTCCCTGATCAAGAATATATATACTTTATATAGTCGGAAATCGATATTTCGATTATTTAGAGGTGTACACGTGACACGAAATTGTCGTGACTCACGAAAATTTTCGTGATTCGTGCGCGAGTCGTGAGTCACGCTCATGACAACAGCGTGAGTGTGCGTGAGCGTGATTAACAAACCAAAATGTCGTGCGTGAGCGTGAGTCACGAAAATAATATCTTCCTGAGTGTGCGTGAGTAACGAATTACACTCACGAAAATATTCCTGCTCACCAACATAAAACGCTTAAGATTTAAATTCAATTACAATTTTAGTGACACCTGGGATGTTAAGAGTTCAATAAAACTCTCGATTTTAAAAATGCTCATGTTTTAAGACATTTCAGTAAGGTAAATTAATCATAAAATTATTCGTGATTCACGATATTCTTCGTGAGTCACGATATTTTTCGTGAGTCACGGTATTTTTCGTGAGTCACGACGTTTTCGTGCGTGAGTACAAATTTTCTTTTCGTGAGTGTGCGTGAGTCCTACCAAAAAATATCGTGCGTGAGTGTTCGTGAGTATGATTTTTCAGTCGTGAGTGTGCGTGAGCGTTAGTAAACTATTACTCACGTGCACACTTCTAATTTCGATGTGTTACAGACGGAATGACAAACTTATTGCACCCCCGCCACCATTCTATGGTAGTAGGTAAAAAGCTGCTCAAAATAAAAGAAAAAGGATATAAAATTAAAATTAAGTCCATCCACTCGTATAGAAGAACAATTTTGAATATATATTAAAAATAATGACTTAGGAAGAACTTCTGTTTCTGCTGGAAGTCTCACTAATTGTACCACAGTACATAAAAAGTGTCGCCAAAATAGTAGTGAAAATGTTCTTTTTGAATCCGGAAAATTGGCTCAGAAGCTATGAATTTAACAAGGGCTTGTGATTGGACGGATGTCCACCATTTCAAAAGTCGTTGTACTGAATTTTCATCACTTCTTAAGGTGTGATTCGAATTCAATGTTTTGGATGTGAATTAAGAATTTTTGTGACATTTTGATAAATAAATAATTTTTAAATTTTTTTATGATCTTGAATGCATTCTAACGCTTCTCTGGAACGTTTGACATCAAATATTATTAAAAACAAGCCAGTTTACTAGAATGGATTTAGCATTTTTTACCATTTTATTAATTCTTAATCTGTTTTTAACTTATTTGAAGCAAAAAAATTTTAAATTTCCCATTAAAAATATGAAAAAAGCGAGTTATAAAAAATTGACTCAAAGGAACTTCCTCCGCAGTTAAAATAAAGAACATCTTTGAGAGAACATTTTTAGAAATGGTTCTAAAGTTGATGTGTGTGAAGATAAATACGTATTTAAAACCCTAGACACAAACCAATTGTAATAGATTAGGGTAAAAACATTTTGGGATTTTTTCGAAAAACTGATTTTTTGGAAAAACTACTGGGAATTTAAAATTAAAATTTCGCAGGAACAATGCCAGGGGAACACCCTACATAACGGTTTATTTATTTTGGAAATACATTAACCACCGCAAGAGATATGTGGTGGGACATTTGGCAACGGGAGGGGAATCATATCTCTGGAACGGGATATCCTGCCAGGACTACTTATGCGGCAGTGTATAGTCCTATGAAATACCTATCGAACAAGGTATAGCATATATCAAGATTTGATTTTTAAGACACCAAATACGCTCTTTTAATTTCTGTATTTATTATCCTAAATTTCTGGAGGGGATCAGTGGCCATATCTCAGGAACGAAGCTACCCTCTGACCTAAAATTTATGACAAATTAATGTGCTTGTAACACCCTTCAATCAGAGGGTAAACATTTGTTGAAGCGATATTTCAGAACTCCAAAATTGTTCCTCCAATATTGGTTATTTTACCTATGAATTTTCGGAGGGGAGGAATGCGTCCAGGAGGAGTGGGGTACATCCTGCCGACATAGCTCCCACACAAATCCATACTCCTAAAGACGCCTTTTCGAACAAAAGAAACAGCGAATCAAGAATTGATTTTGGGATTGCTCCAGCTCCTCATCAATATGACCCTTTTTCAGACCAAAAAATACAAAACTGAATAGAAGCAAAGCAGAAAAATTTCGCACCAGATGCTTGGCCAGGAGCAGTGCTAATATCGATGGAACGGGATCTCCTTCCGACATGGCATAAAAACCATTATAAAGCTCCAAGAAACACCTATACGGATTGATGTCACTTTATTCCAGAATTGATTTTGGTATACCCAGATACGCCTGTTCAAATGTGGCCCATTTCATAGCAGATTCTGGCCGGGAGCAGTGGCCATATCTTTGGAACGAATTATCCTGCCGACAAGGGATGACCACTGTTGTATAGTCCTAGGAACCTACTTTCCGGAATGGTGTCACTTTATTCCAGAATTGATTTCGGTATACCCAGATACGCCTGTTCAAAAGTGGCCAATTTCATAGCAGATTCTGGCCGGGAGCAGTGGCCATATCTTTGGAACGAATTATCCTGCCGACACGAGATGACCAATTTTGTACAGTGCTAGGAAGCTACTTTCCGGAATGGTGTAACTTTATTCCAGAATTGATTTTGGTATACCCAGATACGCCTGTTCAAATGTGGCCCATTTCATAGCAGATTCTGGCCGGGAGCAGTGGCCATATCTTTGGAACGAATTATCCTGCCGACACGAGATGACCACTGTTGTACAGTGCTAGGAAGCTACTTTCCGGAATGGTGTCACTTTATCCCAGAATTGATTTCGGTATACCCAGATACGCCTGTTCAAATGTGGCCCATTTCATAGCAGATTCTGGCCGGGAGCAGTGGCCATATCTTTGGAACGAATTATCGTGCCGACATCAAATAACCACTGTTGTATAGTACTAGGAAGCTGCTTTCCGGAATGGTGTCAATTTGTTCCAGAATTGATTTTGGTATACCCAAATACGCCTGGTCAAATTTGGAATCAATTGTAATAGATTAGGGTAAGAAAAAAAATTTTTTTTGTGTTTGCAAAAAAGTGGCTTTAAAGAAAAACTATTTTGAATTTAAAGTAAAATTTTGCAAAAACAGTGCCGCCTATATAGCAATTTTGTTCTTTCTTAAATATATTGACTACAACTAAAGTAGTGGTGTAAGACATTTGGCAACGGACGTATAAAAAAACTCCGAAACTCTTTTCCGGATTAATGTAACATTATTTCAAAGTCAAAGTTGGTGTATGCAGATGCTTTACACCATTTTCTAAATTTTATTATTAGTGTTTAAAATAAAAATAAATTCAAATAAAATTTTATTAAAAGTAAGCGAACCGTGATTTGAACCTGGATACTTAAATAAACCTTGAATTCAACTCACTCATCAACGAGTTAGGCCACCCCCTCGACTATAATCTGCGCAGCGAAACTTTCCTATGACGTAATTCCAGGTTTTGTCTTTAAGTAAACACGGGTAGACCTCAACATACATATGACAAAAATAAGTAAATAATTTTCGACATGTTCCAGAAATTCATTGTACATTTTTAGCAAAATTTACAAATTTTAGGAAATTTTAAACTTTTTTCTGAAAAATACGAAATCTTTCATTTGTGTAACTTGTTCTTCTTTTGTAGTTCATGTACATGCACACAAAAATTATTAAATTTAAATAATTTTCTCATATTGGGGAAATTTAAACTAAAACATAATAATTTTCATGAACTAAAATAAAGTTAAGTTGACTTTAATGCCATGGTGCGTTCACTGTTTTTAGTGTAGGCATTCTTACTTTATAAACCAAAAAATATAATTGCAACCACTTTATTTTCGAGTGACCTACGTGCACCAAATTCATTGCAATTCATTTAATAATAAGTTTTTTTCTTGAAATCATGTCCGCATTTCTATTGTAATTTAACTAGATAAATCTAATAAATATTATGGTGTATATTAAAAAGAACATTGGCAATACTACAACATTTAACGTGAGAGCAAATAGAAAATACCCATTTAACTCTTTAAAAACCAAAGAGAACCAAATAACTTAATCCCGTTACTATTTCAATTTTTGAGAAATGGATTTTGGGGTGGAAACGCAAACACACATACTTGAGCGTGAACTAACACTTGCAATTGTAGTGGTATATCGTTTAGTTGAGTTATTCGCCACATAGTTCAAATGATTGGCATAGCCGAATAGGTTGAGCGTTCGGTACAATCTAATTTTGTTCAAGGGTTAGGTGTTCGAGCCCACTTTTGACTATATTTATACATATATATGTGTATATACATATTTTTTAAACCCTCCATCATAGGATGGGGGTATACTAAATTCGTCAATCCGTTTGTAATGCATTAAAATATTGGTTTCAGACACCATAAGAGTGTATTTATACATTCTTGGTTGTGGGGAAATTCTGAGTCGATGAAATGAATTTTTTAGTAAAAAAAAAAAACAATACAGTAATCAAAATAAATAAAAACGTGTCACAGTCAATCAAACGTGGACTCGAACTCGCATCTGTTGAATAAAGAAAAATACGCCAAAC
Organism: Haematobia irritans; assembly: GCF_050003625.1. Taxonomy (NCBI): domain Eukaryota; kingdom Metazoa; phylum Arthropoda; class Insecta; order Diptera; family Muscidae; genus Haematobia; species Haematobia irritans. The sequence continues at coordinate 195,219,349 of NC_134398.1, read as the reverse complement.
GCTTAACCTACTAGACCATCCTAACTCCACTGAATACTTTAGCGAATAGCTCAACTAAACGACTACAAGAAATGATAACGATCTCTTATATGTGTGTATTGGGGTTTCACTCATTTCCTTAAAAATTGAAATCAGCGTTGCCACTACGAAATTTTATTTTGGACCAAAATTTTTCTCAAATCGGACCAAAATTCCCTCCAGCGGACCAAATTTCCAATTTTGAAGAAACAGGCATTAAAAAATATTTTATTGTTGTACTTAGTGCTTTCATTAAAAAAGTATAGTAAATCAGAAAGGACTGATATGATTTAGTGGTTGACATCAAAACATCGACTTTTAAATTTGAAAAAAAAAATGACTTATTGAAAAGTTGAATTTTAAAGTCGATTGTAGTTGACATCAACGCGAATTTTTACTCGATTTTCTGTGATTGAAATGGTATCTAATCCCACACTGAAAAAAAGTTTTCACGGCTCCAAAGATTTTGTCTTTACGCTAATGATTTTGGTATTGATTCCTAGCTACACTCAAAAAAAAGTGAACTCTCTATTTCACTAAAGCCAATTTAACATTAGTTAAATTAACTAAAAAATTATACACAAGTTAAGCATTAAGATTTACTAAATTCGTATTTCTCCCAACATAGTTCATTATTTATTATTATTTCTTTAAATTTGTAAATTTTACTATAAATGCGTCCATCATGAACTTCCTATGTCACTAAAGACATTCTTGCAATTTTGAACTCCAATTTTTTCCTTCAAACTACAAAATTTTCTTTAACAAATTAAAAAAATAATTATGTCCAATAAATTTTCTTGAATTTGTCGAAAAATATTTACTTATTTTTGTGATATTGGCGTGATACCAGCGTTTGTTTAGTTAAAATTTTCTAAAAATTTAAAAAATTTTCTAAAATCAACCAAAAGTTTTCTTCCTGGTGGGTTCACTGTTTTTTCAGAAGCAGAGATTTGAAGTGAGGACACATTTACGTCACAATTCTCTTATACTGCAAGTGAAAATTATTTAGTTTCAAGTAGGTTAGGTTAGGTTATGTGGCAGCCCGATGTATCAGGCTCACTTAGACTATTCAGTCCATTGTGATACCACAGTGGTGAACTTCTCTCTTATCACTGAGTGCTGCCCGATTCCATGTTAAGCTCTATGACAAGGGACCTCCTTTTTATAGCCGAGTCCGAACGGCGTTCCACATTCCAGTGAAACCACTTAGAGAAGCTTTGAAACCCTCAGAAATGTCACCAGCATTACTGAGGTGGGATAATCCACCGCTGAAAACCTTTTTGGTGTTCGGTCGTAGCAGGAATCGAACCCACGACCTTGTGTATGCAAGGCGGGCATTCTAACCATTGCACCACGGTTTCAAGTAAAAAACGACTTTAAAAAATGTGTAGTTTTACAGTCAAACTGCAAAACGTCAACAATATTAAAGACGATATCATTAATTTTGAAGATTTTTTCAGATATATTAAAGTCATTTTGACTTTAGTAAAACGAAGTTTTCTTTCATGTTAGGATACTTAACTATAAGGACTTCATTGAAAAGTTTATAGACAAGCAAAAAAACTTTATTTCAGAAAAATAATCAAAATTCGTATTTTAAGCACATGAAATCTGTGGCTTCACGACAGTGCACATATACTAATGAATATGTGATAGAAATTTTAAACACTAGAAACAATTTATAAATTTGACCAAATATATGAAAATGGACCAAAATGGGCCAAATTTCGTTTGGTCCGACCATCGGACCAAATTTAAAAATTAGAAATCTTTTGGACCAATTTTGGTCCGATTGGACCAAAACGGCAACGCTGATTGAAATAGTAACGGTGTTACGACATTGGTTCTCTTGCGCTTTAAAAGGGTAAGCATACATTTTCTCTTTGCTCCCTCATTGCACGTGCGGCATAGTGTTGCCATTGAGCGATTTTATAATATTCTTGAATTTAAAATTTGTTAAAATTATATTTATATTTAACCCAAAGAGCATCTCATTCACACAAATTGTGAATGATACCAATCTTTTGCATCACGTATAAAGATTATATGAATTACACTGTATAGCAAAAAATTGTATTACGCAAATAGTTAACAACAAACTAAGTCTAAATAAACTAAGTTTACATCTTCATTTTAATTATAGTATTACCTTAAGTTTACGCTACTCATCGTACGCTAGATACCTTAAAAACTTAATTACAAACTTAACGAAATCCTAAACGGCACTTATGCACTTTAGCTCTATACAGTGTCTAAGATTTATAAATTTTACTTAAAATTTTGAATTTTAACAATATATTAGATAAAAAAAAATATTAAATAAATTTAGTCAATCTTTGCTTAGCACCAAGAAATCTCTTGAATGCACAGCAACAAAAAATTTGGGTTCCAGTGCTGATATTTGTGGAAAACAACTAAATTCACTACTTATGGTAAATATCAATCTTCGAAAGTTTTCTCAGCATTAAAGAATCATAACAATAAAAACTTACATTAGGTGCAAAACCACGACTTGTTTGGTGGTAGTTTTTATGAAACCCAATATAGCAAAGGGTTTCATAAAAATTCATTACTTGTGCAATTTACTTCTAATGACATTTCCTGGGTGTGGAGATTATACCAACTTTCTACAGAGGTTTTTCATTTTTCATTAATTAATTGTCATTAATTTTCGGAGTTGGTAACCCTCTTGACTCTGTTAAAGCAACTGAAACAGGTAAGCCTCAGCATTAACCAAAATGGCGTAATTGAAATGTAGACATCTTACAGAAACTATGTATGTTGAGGTCTACCTGTGTTTAATTAAAGACAAAACCTGGAATTACGTCATAGGAAAGTTTCGTTGCGCAGATTATCGTCAAGGCAGTGGCCTAACTCGTTGATGAGTGAGTTGGAATCAAGGTTTATTTAAGTATGCAGGTTCAAATCAAGGTTGGCTTACTTTTGATAAAATTTTATTCGAATTTATTTTTATTTTAAACACTAATAATAAAATTTAGGAAAAAGTGTAAAGCATCTGCATACACCAACTTTGATTTGGAAATAATGTTACATTAATCCGGAAAAGAGTTTCGGAGTTTTTTTATACGTCCGTTGCCAAATGTCTTACACCACTACTTTAGTTGTAGTCAATATATTTAAGAAAGAACAAAATTGCTATATAGGCGGCACTGTTTTTGCAAAATTTTACTTTAAATTCAAAATAGTTTTTCTTTAAAGCCACTTTTTTGCAAACACAAAAAAAAAATTTTTTTCTTACCCTAATCTATTACAATTGATTCCAAATTTGAACAGGCGTATTTGGGTATACCAAAATCAATTCTGGAACAAATTGACACCATTCCGGAAAGCAGCTTCCTAGTACTATACAACAGTGGTTATTTCATGTCGGCAGGATAATTCGTTCCGAAGATATGGCCACTGCTCCCGGCCAGAATCTGCTATGAATGGGCCACATTTGAACAGGCGTATCTGGGTATACCGAAATCAATTCTGCAATAAAGTGACACCATTCCGGAAAGTAGGTTCCTAGGACTATGCAACAGTGGTCATCCGTTGTCGGCAGGATAATTCGTTCCCAAGATATGGCCACTGCTCCCGGCCAGAATCTGCTATGAAATGGGCCACATTTGAACAGGCGTATCTGGGTATACCGAAATCAACTCTGCAATAAAGTGACACCATTCCGGAAAGTAGCTTCCTAGCACTGTACAACAGTGGTCATCTCGTGTCGGCAGGATATTTCATTCGAAAGATATGGCCACTGCTCCCGGTCAGATTCTGCTATGAAATTGACCACTTTTGAAAAGGCGTATTTGGGTATACCGAAATCAATTCTGCAATAAAGTGACACCATGCCGGAAAATAGCTTCCTAGGACTATACAACAGTGGTTATTTGATGTCGGCACGATAATTCGTTCCAAAGATATGGCCACTGCTCCCGGCCAGAATCTGCTATGAAATGGGCCACATTTGAACAGGCGTATCTGGGTATACCAAAATCAATTCTGGAATAAAGTTACACCATTCCGGAAAGTAGCTTCCTAGCACTGTACAAAATTGGTCATCTCGTGTCGGCAGGATAATTCGTTCCAAAGATATGGCCACTGCTCCCGGCCAGATTCTGCTATGAAATTGACCACTTTTGAACAGGCGTATTTGGGTATACCGAAATCAATTCTGGGATAAAGTGACACCATGCCGGAAAGTAGCTTCCTAGGACTATACAACAGTGGTTATTTGATGTCGGCACGATAATTCGTTCCAAAGATATGGCCACTGCTCCCGGCCAGAATCTGCTATGAAATGGGCCACATTTGAACAGGCGTATCTGGGTATACCGAAATCAATTCTGGGATAAAGTGACACCATGCCGGAAAGTAGCTTCCTAGGACTATACAACAGTGGTAACTTGATGTCGGCACGATAATTCGTTCCAAAGATATGGCCACTGCTCCCGGCCAGAATCTGCTATGAAATGGGCCACATTTGAACAGGCGTATCTGGGTATACCAAAATCAATTCTGGAATAAAGTTACACCATTCCGGAAAGTAGCTTCCTAGCACTGTACAAAATTGGTCATCTCGTGTCGCAGGATAATTCGTTCCAAAGATATGGCCACTGCTCCCGGCCAGATTCTGCTATGAAATTGACCACTTTTGAACAGGCGTATTTGGGTATACCGAAATCAATTCTGGAATAAAGTGACACCATTCCGGAAAGAAGGTTCCTAGGACTATACAACAGTGGTCATCCCTTGTCGGCAGGATAATTCGTTCCCAAGATATGGCCACTGCTCCCGGCCAGAATCTGCTATGAAATGGGCCACATTTGAACAGGCGTATCTGGGTATACCGAAATCAATTCTGGGATAAAGTGACACCATGCCGGAAAGTAGCTTCCTAGGACTATACAACAGTGGTAATTTGATGTCGGCACGATAATTCGTTCCAAAGATATGGCCACTGCTCCCGGCCAGAATCTGCTATGAAATGGGCCACATTTGAACAGGCGTATCTGGGTATACCGAAATCAATTCTGCAATAAAGTGACACCATTCCGGAAAGTAGCTTCCTAGCACTGTACAGCAGTGGTCATCTCGTGTCGGCAGGATATTTCATTCGAAAGATATGGCCACTGCTCCCGGCCAGATTCTGCTATGAAATTGACCACTTTTGAAAAGGCGTATTTGGGTATACCGAAATCAATTCTGCAATAAAGTGACACCATTCCGGAAAGTAGGTTAGGTTAGGTTAGGTTAGGTTAGGTGGCAGCCCGATGTATCAGGCTCACTTAGACTATTCAGTCCATTGTGATACCACATTGGTGAACTTCTCTCTTATCACTGAGTGCTGCCCGATTCCATGTTAAGCTCAATGACAAGGGACCTCCTTTTTATAGCCGAGTCCGAACGGCGTTCCACATTGCAGTGAAACCACTTAGAGAAGCTTTGAAACCCTCAGAAATGTCACCAGCATTACTGAGGTGGGATAATCCACCGCTGAAAAACATTTTTTTGGTGTTTGGTCGAAGCAGGAATCGAACCCACGACCTTGTGTATGCAAGGCGGGCATGCTAACCATTGCACCACGGTGGCTCCCATTCCGGAAAGTAGCTTCCTAGCACTGTACAACAGTGGTCATCTCGTGTCGGCAGGATAATTCGTTCCAAAGATATGGCCACTGCTCCCGGCCAGATTCTGCTATGAAATTGACCACTTTTGAACAGGCGTATTTGGGTATACCAAAATCAATTCTGGAATAAAGTGACACCATTCCGGAAAGTAGCTTCCTAGGACTATACAACAGTGGTCATCCCTTGTCGGCAGGATAATTCGTTCCCAAGATATGGCCACTGCTCCCGGCCAGAATCTGCTATGAAATGGGCCACATTTGAACAGGCGTATCTGGGTATACCGAAATCAATTCTGGGATAAAGTGACACCATGCCGGAAAGTAGCTTCCTAGGACTATACAACAGTGGTCATCTCGTGTCGGCAGGATATTTCATTCGAAAGATATGGCCACTGCTCCCGGCCAGATTCTGCTATGAAATTGACCACTTTTGAAAAGGCGTATTTGGGTATACCGAAATCAATTCTGCAATAAAGTGACACCATTCCGGAAAGTAGCTTCCTAGCACTGTACAACAGTGGTCATTTCGTGTCGGCAGGATAATTCGTTCCAAAGATATTGCCACTGCTCCCGGCCAGAATCTGCTATGAAATGGGCCACATTTGAACAGGCGTATCTGGGTATACCAAAATCAATTCTGGAATAAAGTTACACCATTCCGGAAAGTAGCTTCCTAGCACTGTACAAAATTGGTCATCTCGTGTCGCAGGATAATTCGTTCCAAAGATATGGCCACTGCTCCCGGCCAGATTCTGCTATGAAATTGACCACTTTTGAACAGGCGTATTTGGGTATACCGAAATCAATTCTGGAATAAAGTGACACCATTCCGGAAAGAAGGTTCCTAGGACTATACAACAGTGGTCATCCCTTGTCGGCAGGATAATTCGTTCCCAAGATATGGCCACTGCTCCCGGCCAGAATCTGCTATGAAATGGGCCACATTTGAACAGGCGTATCTGGGTATACCGAAATCAATTCTGGGATAAAGTGACACCATGCCGGAAAGTAGCTTCCTAGGACTATACAACAGTGGTAATTTGATGTCGGCACGATAATTCGTTCCAAAGATATGGCCACTGCTCCCGGCCAGAATCTGCTATGAAATGGGCCACATTTGAACAGGCGTATCTGGGTATACCGAAATCAATTCTGGGATAAAGTGACACCATGCCGGAAAATAGCTTCCTAGGACTATACAACAGTGGTTATTTGATGTCGGCACGATAATTCGTTCCAAAGATATGGCCACTGCTCCCGGCCAGAATCTGCTATGAAATGGGCCACATTTGAACAGGCGTATCTGGGTATACCGAAATCAATTCTGCAATAAAGTGACACCATTCCGGAAAGTAGCTTCCTAGCACTGTACAACAGTGGTCATCTCGTGTCGGCAGGATAATTCGTTCCAAAGATATGGCCACTGCTCCCGGCCAGAATCTGCTATGAAATGGGCCACATTTGAACAGGCGTATCTGGGTATACCAAAATCAATTCTGGAATAAAGTTACACCATTCCGGAAAGTAGCTTCCTAGCACTGTACAAAATTGGTCATCTCGTGTCGGCAGGATAATTCGTTCCAAAGATATGGCCACTGCTCCCGGCCAGAATCTGCTATGAAATTGGCCACTTTTGAACAGGCGTATCTGGGTATACCGAAATCAATTCTGGAATAAAGTGACACCATTCCGGAAAGTAGGTTCCTAGGAGTATACAACAGTGGTCATCCCTTGTCGGCAGGATAATTCGTTCCAAAGATATGGCCACTGCTCCCGGCCAGAATCTGCTATGAAATGGGCCACATTTGAACAGGCGTATCTGGGTATACCAAAATCAATTCTGGAATAAAGTGACATCAATCCGTATAGGTGTTTCTTGGAGCTTTATAATGGTTTTTATGCCATGTCGGAAGGAGATCCCGTTCCATCGATATTAGCACTGCTCCTGGCCAAGCATCTGGTGCGAAATTTTTCTGCTTTGCTTCTATTCAGTTTTGTATTTTTTGGTCTGAAAAAGGGTCATATTGATGAGGAGCTGGAGCAATCCCAAAATCAATTCTTGATTCGCTGTTTCTTTTGTTCGAAAAGGCGTCTTTAGGAGTATGGATTTGTGTGGGAGCTATGTCGGCAGGATGTACCCCACTCCTCCTGGACGCATTCCTCCCCTCCGAAAATTCATAGGTAAAATAACTAATATTGGAGGAACAATTTTGGAGTTCTGAAATATCGCTTCAACAAATGTTTACCCTCTGATTGAAGGGTGTTACAAGCACATTAATTTGTCATAAATTTTAGGTCAGAGGGTAGCTTCGTTCCTGAGATATGGCCACTGATCCCCTCCAGAAATTTAGGATAATAAATACAGAAATTAAAAGAGCGTATTTGGTGTCTTAAAAATCAAATCTTGATATATGCTATACCTTGTTCGATAGGTATTTCATAGGACTATACACTGCCGCATAAGTAGTCCTGGCAGGATATCCCGTTCCAGAGATATGATTCCCCTCCCATTGCCAAATGTCCCACCACATATCTCTTGCGGTGGTTAATGTATTTCCAAAATAAATAAACCGTTATGTAGGGTGTTCCCCTGGAATTGTTCCTGCGAAATTTTAATTTTAAATTCCCAGTAGTTTTTCCAAAAAATCAGTTTTTCGAAAAAATCCCAAAATACTTTTACCCTAATCTATTACAATTGGTTTGTGTCTAGGGTTTTAAATACGTATTTATCTTCACACACATCTAAAGTTGTGCCTTTAGAAGAACTTCCAATTTTTTTTGCTGGGTACTTGAATAACTGAGTACTGGCTGTGTGTCTGTCTGTCCCTATATGTTTTTGTTAGAATTTTTATACCCTTCACCACTACTGTGGTACAGGGTAAATAAGTTTGTGCATTTGTATGTAACGCCAAGAAATAATTGTCATAGACCCATCCTTTAGTATACCGATCGGCTTAGAATTAAATTCTGAGTCGATTTAGCGATGTCCGTCTGTCTGTCTGTCTGTCTGTCCGTCCGTCTGTCTGTATATGTAATTTTGTGCACAAAGTACAGGTCGCAGTTTAAGTCCGATCGTCTTCAAATTTGACATAACGTCTTTCTTCAGGTAGAAGACAATCGCTATTGATTTTGGTCGGTTCAGATTTAGATATAGCTGCCATATATAGTTATCACCGATTTTATCATAATTCGTATTACGTATTTATGAACCGATGTTCTTCAAATTTTGTACATCGGAATGTTTTGTCAGTCCCGTAAAAACTGCCAAATATCAGCTAAATCGGTTCAGATTTAGATATAGCTCCCATATATATATTTCGTCCGATTTGGACTTATATGGCCACAAATGCGAGAGTTTTGCCCTGATTTGCTTCAAATTTTGCACAACGAGTACGCCTAATAGTATCGTTAATTGTGCCAAATTTAGTTGAAATCGGTTCAGATTTAGACATTAGCGTAGCTAGACAATTTTCCTAGGGGGGGCTATAGCCCCCCTAGCTAAAAATTTATAGACTGAACTTATAGGTTCAATTAATGTTTTACTTCATAAAATTGAATAAAAAATTAGACATCAAAATAACTCGTCAATTAATTTATAATAAAGCAACTAAAAGTAGTTCCACACTTTTCCCAGCAAAAAAATTGTGCGTTGTTCTAAAGGCACAACTTTAAAAGTACTTCCAAAAATGTCCTCAATTATTTTAACTACACAGGAAGTTTTTTTAATTGATTTTTTCATATTTTAATGTGTAATTTTTTGTTTTTTTTTTCAAATAGTTTAAAAAAAGAGTAAGAATAAATAAATTGGTACAAATTATTCAAATTTTGCCACAAAACTGCTAAATCCATTATAGAAAAATCGATATCAAAAAATTTTTTAATTCACATTCAAAACACTGAATTCGGATCTCACCTTAAGAAGTGATGCAAATTCATTGCAACGGCTGTTGAAACGGTGGACATTTGTCCTATGACAAGCTCATATTACATTCATTGCTTCTCCGCCAATTTTGCACCACTTCTAGACCCCAAAAGAACATTTTCACAACTTTTTTGGCAACGCTTTTTTACAGCATCATTAAGATATTCATTTATGAAAGAATAGTTTTAATATCAATTACTATTTTTTTAATTAAATTGACTAAACTAAATCAATAATAAGTTCAACCACAGTTTTATTTCATAAATATCTGACTTCAAACATTGCCATCGGCAACTGCTACCACAACCCAAGTAATTCGATTGTTCATGAAAGTCTTTAGCGGAACATTGTGCGATTGTATATACTTGTTTAATTTTCATAAAAATTAAAAAAAAAAAACTATTGACATTTATTGAAAAATGGAAAATCATAAAGAGAGTTTCAAATTCTGGGGGGGCTAAAATTTTTCTGGGGGGTCTAAGCCCCCTCCCCAGAGGCCTACCTACGCTTATGGATTTAGATATAGCTCCCATATATATCTTTCGACCGATTTGGACTTATATGGCCCCAAAAGTCAGAGTTTTGCCCTGATTTGCTTCAAATTTTGCACAACAAGTACGTTTAATAGTATCGTTAAGTGTGTTTAATTTGGTTAAAATCGGTTCCGATTTAGATATAGCTCCCATATATATCTTTCGTCCGATTTGGATTTATAAGGCCTCAAAAGCCAGAGTTTTGCCTTGAGTTGCTTGAAATTTTGCACAAGGAGTACGTTTTATAGTATCCTTAATTGTGCAAAATTTAGTTGAAGTCGGTTCAGATTTAGATATAGCTCCCATATATATCATTCGCCCGATTTGGACTAATATGCCCACAGAGGCAAAAGTGCTACTCTGATTTACGTGAAATGCAGAGGGAGTAGAATTGAACTTGAAACTTTGCACAGGCAGTAGAATTAAGGTTCTGCATATGCGTGTTTATTTTGGTTGAAATCGGTTCAGATTTTAATATAGCTCCCATACATATCTTTCGCCCGATTTTCCGTCATATGACCACAGAGGTCAAAGTTGTTATCCGATTTACGTGAAATTTTGCACAGGGAGTAGATTCAACATAGTAACTATGCATGTGAAATTTGATTGCAATCGGTTCAGATTTCGATATAGATTCCATATATATGTTTTTCCTATTTAGGCAAAACTGGCCGAAATACCTACATTTTCCTTATCAAATCGCCACTGCCAAGTCGAAAACTTATCAAAATGACTCAAATTTTCCTATTACTCTATTACACATCTATCGACCAATAAATCATAAATACACTTTTGCGAAGTTGCCTCAAAATTGGTTCATATTTAAATGTTTCCTATATTTTTATACCCTGCGCCACACTGTGGAACAGGGTATTATAAGTTAGTGCATATGTTTGTAACACCCAGAAGGAGACGAGATAGACACATGGTGTATTTGGCAATAATGCTCAGGGTGGGTCCCTGAGTCGATATAACCATGTCCGTCTGTCTGTCCGTCCGTCTGTCCGTCCGTCCGTCTGTGAACACATTTTTGTGATCAAAGTCTAGGTCGCAATTTAAGTCCAATCGCCTTCAAATTTGGCACAAGTTCCTGTTTTGGGTCAGAATAGAACCCTATTGATTTTGATAAGAAATCGGTTCAGATTTAGATATAGCTCCCATATATATCTTTCGCCCGATATGCACTAATATGGACTCAGCAGCCAGAGTTTTATACCGATTTGCTTGAAATTTTGTACAAACATAACACTTAGTCGTATAGTCAAGTGCGCAAAATTTGATTGAAATCGGTTCAGATTTAGATATAGCTCCCATATATATCTTTCGCCCGATATGGACTTATATGGTCTCAGAAGCCAGATTTTTGGCCGAATTTGTTTGAAATTTTGCACTAGGAGTACAATTAGTAGTACAGTTAAGTGTGCAAAATTTGATTGAAATCGGTTCAGATTTATATATAGCTCCCATATATAGCTTTCGCCCGATTTACACTCATATGACCACAGAGGCCAATTTTTTACTCCGATTTAGTTGAAATTTTGCACAGGGAGTAGAATTAACATTGTAGCTATGCGTGCCCAATTTGGTTGAAATCGGTTCATATTTAGATATAGCTCCCATATATATGTTTTTCTGATTTCGACAAAAATGGTCAAAATACCAACATTTTCCTTGTAAAATCGCCACTGCTTTATCGAAAAGTTGTAAAAATGGCTCTAATTTTCCTAAACTCGTAATACATATATATCGAGCGATAAATCATAAATAAACTTTTGCGAAGTTTCCTTAAAATTGCTTCAGATTTAAATGTTTCCCATATTTTTATACCCACCACCATAGAATGGTGATGGGGGTATAATAAGTTTGTCATTCCGTTTGTAACACATCGAAATATCGATTTCCGACTATATAAAGTATATATATTCTTGATCAGGGAGAAATTCTAAGACGATATAACGATGTCCGTCTGTCCGTCTGTCTGTCTGTCTGTCTGTTGTAATCACGCTACAGTATTCAATAATGAAGCAATCGTGCTGAAATTTTGCACAAACTCGTCTTTTGTCTGCAGGCAGGTCAAGTTTGAAGATGGGCTATATCGGTCCAGGTTTTGATATAGTCCCCATATAAACCGACCTCCCGATTTGGGGTCTTGGGCTTATAGAAATCGTAGTTTTTATCCAATTTGCCTGAAATTTGAAATCTAAAGGTATTTTATGACCATAAAGAGGTGTGCCAAAAATTGTGAGTATCGGTCCATATTTTGGTATAGCCCCCATATAGACCTATCTCCCGATTTTATTTCTTTGGTTTATAGAAACTGCAGTTTTTATTCAATTTACCTGAAATTGGAAATCTAGAGGTATTGTAGGACCACAAATACGTGTGCCAAAAATTGTGAGTATCGGTCCATGTTTTGGTATAGCCCCCATATAAAACGACCTCCCGATTTTGGGTCTTGGGCTTATAGAAACCGTAGTTTCTATCCAATTTGTCTGAAATTTGATATCTAGAGGTATTTTAGGACCATAAGTGGTGTGTCGAAAATGGTGAGTATCGGTCCATATTTTGGTATAGCCCCCATATAGACCGATTTCCCGATTTTACTTCTTGGGCTTCTAGAATCAGAAGTTTTTAACCTATTTGCCTGAAATTGGAAATCTAGAGGTATTTTCGGGTCATAAAGAGGTGTGCCGAAAACGGTGAGTATCGGTCCATATTTTAGTATAGCCCCCATAAGAACGATCTCCCGATTTAACTCCTTGGGTTTCTAGAAACCGTAGTTTTTATCTGATTTGCCCGAATTTGTAAATATTCTGATATTTTAGGTTCGCAAAAACGTGTATCGGATTAAGTTTTTATCGGTCCATTTGATAATGCCTCCATATAGACCGACTTCACTTCTTGACGGTGTAGAAGGCGCACCGATCATGAAAATTGCTTGAAACTCAATGTAAAATTTCCAGATTTTACTTCCACAGATTTAAGATTTCAAATTAAGACGTTATTTTATAATTTTCTTGCACACTTACAAGAGATGTTAATGATTCCTCTAAAACTCAAACAAAAATGGTTCTTATAAATCCAGAATCTGATATAGTCCTCATAGGTGAAATCTTTAAATTTATCTTCGGGAAGTGTCCTCAAGTCCTCAAGCCCTCCTGAAATTTCAAAGGAAACCCTACTATTTGGTTCATGGTGGTGGGTATTTAAGATTCGGCCCGGCCGAACTTACTGCTGTATGTACTTGTTTTTTACTAACATTGTGTTCCACCCTAGTGCATTAGCCGACTTAAATTTTGATTCTATAGATTTTGTGGAAGTCTATCAAATTCTGTCCAGACCGAGTGATATTTCAATGTATGTATTTGGGACACACCTTTATATATAGCACCCAACACATTTGACGGATGTGATATGGTATCGAAAATTTATATCTATAAAGTGGTGCAGGGTATAATATAGTCGGCCCCGCCCGACTTTAGACTTTCCTTACTTGTTTTGTACTAACATTGTGTTCCTCCTCAGCGCATTAGCCGACTTAAATGTAAAATCTAAAAGTATATAGAATATATGTGTATGGATTCATATAGCATCCAACACATTGGATGCTATATGAAAATGTGGACTTACAAAGTGGTGAAGGGTATAATATAGTCGGCCCCGCCCGACTTTAGACATTCCTTACTTGTCCAGAATCTGATATAGTCCTCATAGGTGAAATCTTTAAATTTATCTTCGGGAAGTGTCCTCAAGTCCTCAAGCCCTCCTGAAATTTCAAAGGAAACCCTACTATTTGGTTCATGGTGGTGGGTATTTAAGATTCGGCCCGGCCGAACTTACTGCTGTATGTACTTGTTTTTTACTAACATTGTGTTCCACCCTAGTGCATTAGCCGACTTAAATTTTGATTCTATAGATTTTGTGGAAGTCTATCAAATTCTGTCCAGACCGAGTGATATTTCAATGTATGTATTTGGGACACACCTTTATATATAGCACCCAACACATTTGACGGATGTGATATGGTATCGAAAATTTATATCTATAAAGTGGTGCAGGGTATAATATAGTCGGCCCCGCCCGACTTTAGACTTTCCTTACTTGTTTTGTACTAACATTGTGTTCCTCCTCAGCGCATTAGCCGACTTAAATGTAAAATCTAAAAGTATATAGAATATATGTGTATGGATTCATATAGCATCCAACACATTGGATGCTATATGAAAATGTGGACTTACAAAGTGGTGAAGGGTATAATATAGTCGGCCCCGCCCGACTTTAGACATTCCTTACTTGTTTTTTATAAAAATTATGTTTAACGTAAATACCATATTCCAAACCTTTAGCCATCCTTGACCTGCTCCATTTAATATAAACAGCAATATTGCTTTTTTTGTATCCATTACAACTAAATAAGCAAAAGAATGAGCTTTTTTAAATCCATTAAATTTATTGCCTTTTATTTATCGAAAGGGTTAAAAATGTAAATATCCATTTAACAAGATGACAGTATGCTATAGCCTTAGGGTGTGAGCCTAGCTACCTAGAAAATTTACACATACATACGCAAAATAGGGAGGAGATATTCTTTCAGTATGGTTATAGCAAAAGGTCCGAATAGCATATGTCAGCTTATTATCATACAAAGAACTTATGTTAATGCTATACAGGTACAACCAACCGATTACACAAAGGATAACAGTTTTACAGAAAAGGCCTAAAACCCCCCAAAAACACTTGCCCTTTTATTTTGCTAGGAAATGTTTAGTGAAACATTTTGCAAAGGAATAAATTAGAAAGTTTAAAGGTTCGATTGTCTAAGATCTCCTTAAATGGATGTCATTGTAATATGGTGCTGATGTAGAAACTTTTCATTGTGAATATTATTCGAAGATTTTCTATGAATAATAATTTTCAAAGTGAGTGTGAGCAATCTATCTAATACGATATGGAAAATATTTACTTTGGGAAACGGGAAATAGTAATTATGATTTGGCTCGTTTTACATATCTAAAGAACTCGTAATTACAGCTGTCACTATCATAGGCTTATCACTTTTTAAAAAAGCAATCTCACATTAAGTTAACCACAACAACCACATTAAGTTGTTGATGTTGTAACAATTCTTAATGTAATTTCATCCATCCATAAAGACACAACTTTAAAAGCACTTCCAAAAATGACCTCCCAAAGATGTTCTTTATTTTTTATTTTTTTTTTTTTATAAATCGCTGCTGTCATATTTTTAATGGGAAATATATTTTTTTTGTTTTGTTGATGTTGTAACAATTTTTAATGTAATTTCATCCATCTATAAAGACACAACTTTAAAAGCACTTCCAAAAATGACCTCCCAAAGATGTTCTTTATTTTTTATTTTTTTTTATAAATCGCTGTTGTCATATTTTTAATGGGAAATATATTTTTTTTGTTTCAAATAGGTTAAAAACCAATTAGGAATTAACAAAATGCAAATCAATAGGGTTATTTTCTGACCCAAAATACATACTTGTGCCAAATTTGAACTCGATTGGACTAAAATTACGACCTAGACTCTGAAAAATGTGTTCACAGACAGACGGTCATGGCTATATTGACTCAGGGGACGGCCCTGAGCACAATTGCCATAGTCACCATATGTCTATCTCGTCTTCTTATACCCTGTTCCACAATGTGGCGCAGGGTATACAAATCAGCGTGTCACCTGTGTTTGTAATACACTTTAACTAAAATTTTCTAAAAATAAACAAAATTTCACTTTTTTTGAGTGTACCCGAAGGTTAGGTTAGGTTAGGTGGCAGCCTGATGTATCAGGCTCACTTAGACTATTCAGTCCATTGTGATACCACATTGGTGAACTTCTTTCTTATCACTGAGTGCTGCCCGATTCCATATTAAGCTCAATGACAAGGGACCTCCTTTTTATAGCCGAGTCCGAACGGCTTTCCTCATTACAGTGAAACCACTTACCACACTTTGAAACCTTCAGAAATGTCACCAGCATTACTGAGGTGGGATAATCCACCGCTGAAAAACTTTTTGGTGTTCGACCGAAGCAGTAATCGAACCCACGACCTTGTGTATGCAAGGCGGGCATGCTAACCATTGCACCACGGTGGCTCCCGAATACTGGCATAATGTTTCTTTTCTTTTTTCGATCATAGTGTTTTTTGAGCATTTTTAGGATCCATTATTTAAAGGTACCTTCAAAGGAAGTATTTTATAGCATCTCTATCATGTTTTTATCCCCTAAACCACATTGTGGTTAGGGTATAATAACTTTGATCTGCCAGAAATATTGATTTCAGACCCCATAAAATATATACCGATCGACTCAGCATCACCTCCTGAGTCGATCTAGCGCTTGGTGTCCGTCTGTCCACCTGTCTATGTATTTGTTGTTCGCAGGATTCCGGTCGCAATTATTAACCAATTTGGATGAAATATGGTACAGAGTGTTTTGTGAGCACAAGGACGATTGCAATTGAATTTGGAGGAATTCGGATCAAATTTAGATATAGCTCCCATATATATGTACCAACCGATTTCGACAAATGGGGTCACGTTGCGCTTTATTACTCACCAACTCTTCAAGCCTGTAAAATTTCAACGAAATCGGTTCAGATTTAGATATAGCTCTCATATCGCCCGATTTTCTCAAATTTGGCCATAAAACCCTTATTTATCAATCGATCTTACCCAAACTTGGCTTACTATAATCTTTTATAATAGTTGCAATATGTGCGAAAAATCATCGAGATCGGTTCAGATTTAGCTATAGCTCCCATATATATGTATCGCCCGATTTTCACAAATTTGGCCATAAAATCCTTATTTATCAACCGATCTTACTAAAATTTAGCGCAAGATAGCCTTCTGATATATCAACCAAACCTGCAAAATATCATACAAATCGGTTCAGATTTAGATATAGCTCCCATATATATGTATCGCCCGATTTTAAAAATTTGCCCCTAATACCTTATTTTTTACCATAGTGGCCTCATTTACTAACCGATCTTACCCAAATTCAGCAAATGGTAATCTGCTGTAATATCAACTAAAATATCATCCAAATCGGTTCAGATTTAGATATAGCTCCCATATATATGTATATCCCGTTTTTCAAAAATTTACCCCTAATGACTTTATTTCTCACCGTAATAGTCTTACTTATTTAACGTTCAGCGATATCAACTAAACCTGCAAAATATCATACAAATCGGTTCACATTTAGATACAGCTCCCACATATATGTATCGCCCAATGTTCAAAAATTTTCCCATAATAACCTTCATTTTGACCATAGTGGCCTTATTTGTTAACCAATCTAACTCATATTTACCTCAAGATAACCTTCTTTGGTATTAATCAAAACTGCAAAATATCATTCAAATCGGTTCACATTTAGATATAGCTCCCATATATATGCATCGCTCGATTTTCCCAAATTTGGCCATAGTACTCTTATTTATTAACCAATTTTACTCAAATTTCAAATTTTGATGTACTAGCCGATCGTATTTAGAATTACATGTAGCTCTTACATAATAATATTGCCCGATTTTTAGAAATTTGGAAATTATACCCTGCGCCACACTGTGGAACAGGGTATTATAAGTTAGTGAATATGTTTGCAACACCCAGAAGGAGACGAGATAGACACATGGTGTCTTTGGCAAAAATGCTCAGGGTGGGCTCCTGAGTCGATATAGCCATGTCCGTCTGTCCGTGAACACAGTTTTGTAATCAAAGTCTAGGTCACAGTTTTAGTCCAATCGACTTCAAATTTGGCACAAGTATGTGTTTTGGCTCAGAATAGATCCCTATTTATTTTGGCAGAAATCGGTTCAGATTTAGATATAGCTCCCATATATATATTTCACCCGAAATGGACTTATATGGCCCCTGAAGCCAGAGTTTTACTCTAATTTACTTAAAATTTTGCACAAAAAGAACAATTAATACTATAGTCAAGTGTGCTAAATTTTATTGAAATCGGTTCAGATTTAGATATAGCTCCTATATATAGCTTTCGCCCGATTTACACTGATATGACCACAGTGGCCAATCTTTTACTCCGATTAAATTGAAATTTTGCACAGGGAGTAGAATTAGCCTTGTAGCTATGCGTGCCAAATTTGGTTGAAATCGGTTCAGATTTAGATATAGCTCCCATATATATCGTTCGCCCGATTTACACTCATATGACCACAGTGGCCAACCTTTTATTCCGATTTAATTGAAATTTTGCACAGGGGGTAGAATTAGCATTGTAGCTAAGCGTGCCAAATTTGGTGGAAATCGGTTCAGATTTAGATATAGCTCCCATATATAGCTTTCGCCCGATTTAGACTCATAGGACCACAGAGGCCAATTTTTAACTCCGATTTAGTTGAAATTTTGCACAGGGAGTAGAATTAGCATTGCTGCTATGCGTGTCAAATTTGGTTGAAATCGGTTCAGATTTAGATATAGCTCCCATATATATGTTTTTCTGATTTCGATAAAAATGGTCAAAATACCAAAATTTTCCTTGTAAAATCAAAATACCAAAATTTTCCTTGTATAAATGGCTCCAATTTTTCTAAAATTCTAATACATATGTATCGAGCGATAAATCATAAATAAAATTTTGCGAAGGTTCCTTAAAATTGCTTCAGGTTTAAATTTTTCATTTTTTTTTTTTGTTTACTAACAATGTGTTTCTTCCTAGTGCATTAGCCGAATTAAATTTTGAGTCTATAGATTTTGTAGAAGTCTGTCAAATTCTGTCCAGATCGAGTGATATTTAAATGTATGTATTTGGGACAAACCTTTATATATAGCCCCCAACATATTTGACGGATGTGATATTGTATCGAAATTTTAGATCTATAAAGTGGTGCAGGGTATAATATAGTCGGCCCCGCCCGACTTTAGACTTTCCTTACTTTTTTTAATAATGGACTTAATATTATTGGCATGCTAACTCTGCAGATATTAAATCAAATATCTGCTCGAAAGATCTGGCATTTCTATTCAGATTGAGATAGAGCTCCCATAAACATGTGCCCTTAATTTTCATAAATATGGAACACTTTAACTCCCAAACCTATACCAATGATGTCCTACAAATGCTTATGTATACTACATCACTAGGGGTGGTTTAGGGTATTATATAGTCGGCTCCGCCCGACTTTCTACTTCATTTACTTGTTATGTTATCATTTTGGTATAGCCTAGATTATCCCATATATAAAGGCATTTAAAAATAAACACTACCATTGTATCAACTTAATGTTTAAACAACTTTAAACCTTTTAGTATTTAAACTCTTATTGTTATGGTCTATTCTCATACAACAAAAACAAAAAAACAACAGAGAACAAATTCTAATTCTCCTGAAAATCTGTGTAAATAATTTGAAACGCAGATTACCCTGTCTAAGCGTTCCGGTTATTTATTGTCATCGTCCATATCTGATGAAGGATACAAAAACAAACAAAACAACACACCTTCCAATAAAATAATCACCCAGGCCTTTCAAGATAGCCTGGGAAATGTAAAAAAAACGTTTTTTTAACATCAACCCTAAAACAATAAAAGCTTATCTGTGTTACCTTAGAAAAAAAAGTAAAAAAACAAGTGAGCAAAATCCCTAACACCATACCCACAGAGAAAAGAAACTAATTTTTTAAAAGCCTTGACTAAAATTCCATATCAGGGATATTTTGTTTTTGTTATCAGAGGCTGATTTTCAAAAAAAAAAAAAAGAAAACAAGTGAGTGTGTAAAGAACAGCACCTACCTTTCGTTAGAAATGCATGATAGAAAACAGTCATTCGACATAGAATTATGAAATATAAAGGGAATATTTAAAGAAGTGAGGTCATATGAAGGGCTTATATGTTAATATGAATACCAGGATTTATAAAGAAAGGGAAATATGGAATAGCTTTATGATTTCAACCACAGAAAAATTAGTTATTGAAAGAATTCTGACGCTGCTGGAAAATGGTTGTATTTGAGGGAGACTGATGCTGTATAATATTTAAATATGCGTTCGTAGTCCATTTACCATGTAGGTCTCCTTAAGTGTATCTTAGTTGTAATATATAAACGCTGATAATGTATTGGTCCTTAAAAAAAGGTACCCTTTAAATGTGCTCACTGCCTCTATCTATCCAAAAAACAGATATAGACGGGCCGAATCTTATGTGCCCTCCATCATGGATTGCGTAGAAACTTCTACTAAAGACATTCATCCACAATTGAATTATTCGGGTTGCTGCCGATGGCAAGGCATCTTCAAACATCTTAACATCATCTTCGAAATTGTAAGTTAGTCCATGCGGGATATATAGTAGACAAAAGAAAGGTCGATTAAATACGTATATATCCAGTTCTTGACCGGTATATACAGAGCAGGAATACTTACGAACCGATACGAACTTTTGTGCCGTAATTATAGGCCAGAATTGAAATATCTGGGTCGCTTTATATGGGGGCTATATACAATTATGAACACGAGTCTACCAAAAATGGCAGATTTTTTACTGTTTGGTATATTGGTAGAATTTTTGATGTTTTGGAAAATTTTGCAAAATATTGCAAAATATTCCTCTCCTACTATGAAATTCTTTATTCATAAATTTTCTATAGAAATAACATTTTGACAAAATTTTCTACAAAAATAAAATTCTAACAAAATTTTCTATAGAAATAAAATTTTGACAAAATTTTCTAAAGAAATTATATTTTGACAACATTTTCTAAAGACATAAAAGGTTGACAAAATTTTCTATAGAAATAAAATTTTGATAAATGTTTCTATAGAAATATAAAATTTTGACAACATTTTCTATGGCAATAAAATTTTGGTAGATTTTTTTTTGGCTCGAGTGGCAATCGTGATTTTTCTGTGATTGAGGATCGGTTTATTTGGGGGCTGATAAGTCCCCGGTCTGACACGTAGATGGCGTCGCTAGTATTAAATGCATATTATTTTTATATAGTACCAACCTTCAAATGATTCGTGTCAAAATTTGAAGTCTGTAAGTCAATTAGTTTGTGAGATAGAGCGTCTTTTGTGAATCAACTTTTATTATTGTGAAAAAGTGGAAAAAAAAGGAATGTCGTGTTTTGATAAAATACTGTTTTCTGAAGGGAAAAAATACGGTGGAAGCAAAAACTTGGCTTGATAATGAGTTTCCGGACTCTGCCTCAAGGAAATCAACAATAATTGATTGGTATGCAAAATTCAAGCGTGGTGAAATGAGCACGGAGGACCGAAAGAGGTGGTTACCGACGAAAACATCAAAAAAATCCATAAAATTATTTTGAATGACCGTTAAACAAAGGAACGTGTTGGTCATATCATTCATCAATATTTGGATATGCGGAAGCTCTGGGCAAAATGGGTGCCGCGCGAGCTCACATTTGACCAAAAACAACAACGTGTTGATGATTCTGAGCGGTGTTTGCAGCTGTTAACTCGTAATACACCCGAGTTTTTCCATCGATATGTGACAATGTATGAAACATGGCTCCATCCCTACACTCCTGAGTGCAATCGACATTCGGCTGAGTGGACAGCGACCGGTGAACCGTCTCCGAAGCGTGGAAAGACTCAAAAGTCTGCTGGCAAAGTAATGGCCTCTGTTTTTTGGGATGCGCATGAAATAATTTTTATCGATTATCTTGAGATGGGAAAAACCATCAACAGTGACTATTATATGGCGTTATTGGAGCGTTTGAAGGTCGAAATCGCGGCAAAACGGCACCATATGAAGATGAAAAAAGTGTTGTTCCACCAAGACAACGCACCGTGCCACAAGTCATTGAGAACGATGTCAAAAATTCATGAATTGGGTTTCGAATTGCTTCTCCACCCACCGTATTAATCCAGGTCTGGCCCCATCGACTAATTCTTGTTCTCAGACCTCAAAAGGATGCTCGCAGGGAAAAATTTGGCTGCAATGAAGAGGTGATCGCCGAAACTGAGGCCAATTTTGAGGCAAAACCGAAGGAGTACTACCAAAATGGTATCAAAAAATTGGAAGGTCGTTATAATCGTTGTATCGCTCTTGAAGGGAACTATGTTGAATAATAAAAACGAATTTTGACAAAAAAAAAAATGTGTTTTTCTTTGTTAGACCGGGGACTTATCAGCCAACCGTTAATATAGATCGATACGGACCAATTTTGTTATCGGCCATACACTAGCGAAATGTACCAAATTTCAACCGGATCGGATGAATTTTTCCCCTTCAAGAGGGTAGGGAGGTCAAATCTGGGACCGATATGGACCAATTCTGGCATGGTTGTTAGAGACATTATACTAACACCACGTACCAAATTTAAACCGGATCGGAAGAAATTTGCTTCTCTTAGAGGCTCTGTAAGCCAAATCTGGGGATCGGTTTATATGGGGTTATATATAATTATGAACCGATATGGACACATTTTTGCATGGTTGTTAGGGACTATATACTAACACCACCTACTAAGTTTCAGCCGGGTCGGATAAAATTTACTTCCCTTTGAGGCTCCCCCATATAAACCGATCTGGGGATCGGTTTATATGGGGGCTATACGTAAAAGTGGACCGATATGACCCATTTTCAATACCATCCGACCTACATTAATAACAACTACTTGTGCCAAGTTTGAAGTCGATAGCTTGTTTCGTTCGGAAGTTAGCGTGATTTCAACAGACGGACGGACGGACATGCTTAGATCGACTCAAAATTTCACCACGACCCACAATATATATACTTTATGGGGTCTTAGAGCAATATCTCGATGTGTTACAAACGGAATGACAAAGTTAATATACCCCCAATCCTATGGTGGAGGGTATAAAAAGCACATTATTACCTTGTTACATTACCTATTGTAACGATCCTCCTCTACCATAATCTATACCTTATCGGCGGGAGACTTTATCACTATTATATTTTGATAGCCGGTAATTTTCCTTCACACTTAATTCTCTTCTTCAAGTACACTTCAATGTTAGTCATATAATTCCAACTTGCTTGTGGCTGAAATAGGAAATTCGCTTTTAAATTTATCACAATCACAATTTTAATTTTAAATTATAAAACTAAAAATGTTCTATACATGAAAGTCATTCTAAAAAAAAATATTTTCTCTTTTTGATTTAGAAAAATAGTTTTTCATATTCGACTTTCAAAGGAATACTTGGTGTCATAGGATTTGTTTCTCCTTTCAATTTCTAGGTTGTTGTTGACCAAGATTTATTCTAATCTCATAATCACTTTTCCATTTCTAAAAGTTGACTTTTTTTGTCATCATGATTTTGCCACAGCTGAAAATCTTTTGCTGTAGCTGAAATTCAAATAACAAAAAGCAAAAAAAACTATATTCCACTTTAGATTTCACTTAAAGTGGCTGGGAGTAAAATGGAGTTTCATGCTCATAACAAACGGGTGGACGAAATAAACGAACGAAAAAATGCATACCATAAAAATCTGCATAAAAATAAACTTTGACAAAAATGGCCAAAAATCTCAAATGTCCAGTTAAAATGGCAGCAGTAGTTACACAGCAACGGTAGAAGTGATATTGCAAGTGGCAGTGTCAGGACTTTTCACACAAGTACTTATGATTGTAAGAGCATGAGTGTGTATATGATTGTGTGTGTTAGTGTGTGTGTGGCTGTGAATACTGGGTTCGCTTGTGGTAGCTGAAGCATGTATTGTGTTGCATTTTAACATTTTCAAGTGCACTTTTAATGGCACCAGCCCCAGTATGTACTTCAAAGTACTTCCAAATTCATATGTGTGTATATGCAACAAAAGTCTTTGTAACTTTTGCTCTCCTGCATATTGATATAAACTGGAAAAAATTTAAAAAAATATCTATGAAAAATAGCTTTGCAGTTATGGTTTTTCCAAAAATGGAAAAACACACAATAATGAGATATCCTTTATTTTTAGAGATATCTTTGTGTGATACTCTCACTAATTGTATGAGAATGCATTCTTTCGGTTTTGGATACTGACCAGGATACTACCCTGCTGTGGCATTGAGTTTAGTAAAAACAAAATCGATTGAATTTTCTTATCCAGCCCAGTGTTCATAGATGGAAAGGGTTATTGAAAAAGTATTAAACAAATGAAAAATAACGTTTATCATTGGTTGATTGTCCAAAATAAATTAAATATTTTGGAGAATTTTCCAATTGATAATTGTTGATAAAAACGAGCTCGAAGTTTGTATGATTAATTTTTATTTATTCAATATTTCGTCTTTTCATTGGAAGACTTCATCGGGAAATTTTATTAAAAGAACAAAAATAATACACCAACTGTAGAGTAAATAGCTAACGACGGTGTCTGTTGCATTTGGAGTATTATGAGTTATTTAGCCGGCCCATGAGGATTGAACATGGACCCTAAAACGGTTTAGGTAAGCTTAGGTTTGGTATAGTAGCAGCACGATATATCAAGCTCACTTAGTCTGTTCACTCCATTGCCAGTCGAGCCATAAATAATCTACCAAAATTTGGAGAAAATGTTACAAAAAAAAAAAAAAAACTACCAAACAAAAAATTTTATTTTGCAAAATCTTATTCCTATAAGAAATTTTGTCAAATTTTATTTCTGTAGGAAATTTTGTAAAAAATTTAATTCAATGGAAAATTTTATAAAAAATTTATTTCTATAGTAAATTTTGTCAAAATTTTATTTCTGTAGAAAATTTTGTCAAAATTTTATTTC
Organism: Haematobia irritans; assembly: GCF_050003625.1. Taxonomy (NCBI): domain Eukaryota; kingdom Metazoa; phylum Arthropoda; class Insecta; order Diptera; family Muscidae; genus Haematobia; species Haematobia irritans. Next base: position 195,194,510 of record NC_134398.1, on the reverse strand, counting down.
TGTAGAAAATTTTGTCAAAATTTTATTTCCATAGAAAATTTAGTAAAAATTTTATTTCTATTGCAACTTTTGTCAAAACTTAATTTCTTAGAAAATTTTATTTCCAAAGAAAATTTTATTTCTATAGAAAATTTCATTTCTATAGCAAATATTGTCAAAGTTTATTTCTATAGAAAATTTTATCAAAATTTTATTTCAATGGAAAATTTTTCCACGCTTTTATTTCTCAGAAAATATTGTCAACATTTTACTTCTACAAGAAATTTTGACAAAATTTTATTTATATAGCAAATATTGTCAACATTTTATTTATATAGACAATTTTTTAATTTTTTCCTATAGATTTTTTTTCAAAATTTTATTTCTATCGAAAATTTTGTCAACATTTCATTTATATCGTAAATTTGATCAAAATTTTATTTCTATGGGAAATTTTGACAAAATTTTATTTCAATAAAAAAATTTGACAAAATTTTATTTCAATAAAAAAATTTGACAAAATTTTATTTCTATCGAAGATTTTGTCAAAGTTTTATTTTCATAGAAAATTTTGTACATTTTTATTTAGGAATTTTTTTTTAAGTTTGATTTCTATGGAAAATTTTATCAAAATTTTATTTCTATAGAAAACTTTGTGAAAATTTTATTTCTATAGAAAATATTGTCAAAATTTTGCTTCTACAGAAAATTTTGACAAAATTTTATTTATATATCAAATATTGTCAAAATCTTATTTATATAGACAATTTTGACAATTTTTTTTTATAGAATTTTTTCCAAAATTTTATTTCTATAAATTTTTGTCAACATTTTATTTTTATAGAAAATTTTGTCAAAATTTTATTTCTATAGAAATTTTTATTTTTACTTGTGTTTTTCTGATTTTATTTCTATAGAAAATTTTGTGCAAATTTTATTTCTATAGCAAATATTGTAAAATATTGTTTCCACATAAAATTTTGACAAAATTTTATTTATATAACGAATATTGTCAAAATTTTATTTACATAGACAATTTTGACATTTTTTTCTATAGATTTTTTTTTTCAAAATTTTATTTCTATAAAAAAAAATTTGTCAAAATTTTATTTCTATAGAAAATTTTGTCAAAATTTTATTTCCATAGAAAATTTTGTAAAAACTTTATTTCTATTCCAAATTTTGTCACAATTTAATTTCTATAGAAATTTTTATTTCTACTTCTATTTTTCTAATTTTATCAAAATTTTATTTCTATAGACAATTTTGTGAAAATTTTATTTCTACAGCAAATATTGTCAAAATTTTATTTCTATATAAAACTTTGTGAAAATTTTATTTCTATAGAAAATTTTGCCAAACTTTTATTTCTTAGAAAATATTGTCAAAATTTTGCTCTACAGAAAATTTTAACAAAATTTTTCTAAATTTATCAAAATTTTATTTCTATAGAAAATTTTGTCAAAATTTTATTTCTATAGAAAATTTTGTCAAAATTTATTTCTATAGAAAATTTTGTCAAAATTTTATTTCTATAGAAATTTTTGTCAAAATTTTATTTCTATAGAAAATTTTGCCAAGCTTTTTATTTCTTAGAAAATATTGTCAAAATTTTGCTTCTACAAAAAATTTTGACAACATTTTTTTTATACAGCGAATATTGTCAAAATGTTATTTATATAGACAATTTTGAAAAATTTTTTTCTACAGATTTTTTCAAAATTTTATTTCTATAAAAACAAAATTTTCTAAATTTTATTTCTATAGAACATTTTGTCAAAATTTTATTTCTATTCCAAATTTTGTCAAAATTTAATTTCTATAGAAATTTATATTAATACTTCCATTTTTCTAATTTTATCAAAATTTTATTTCTATAGAAAATTTTGTGAAAATTTTATTTCTATAGAAAAATTTGCCAAGTTTTATTTCTTAGAAAATATTGTCAAAATTTGCTTCTACAGAAAATTTTGACAAAATTATATTTATAAAGCAAATATTGTCAAATTTTTTTATATAGACAACTTTGACATTTTTTTCCTCTAGAATTTTTTTCAAAATTTTATTTCTATAAAAAATTTTATTTCTTTTTCAAATTTTGTCAAAATTTAATTTCTATAGAAATTTTTATTTCTACATCTTTTTTTCTAATTTTCTAACTTTATCAAAATTTTATTTCTATAGAAAATTTTGTGAAAATTTTATTTTTTGCTAAGCTTTTATGTCTTAGAAAATATTGTTAAAATTTTACTTCTACAGAAAATGTTGACAAAATTTTATTTATATAGCATATATTGTCAAAATTTTATTTATATAGATAATTTGGACAATTTTTTTCTATAGATTTTTTTTTCCAAATTTTATTTCTATAGAAAATTTTGTAAAATTTTCATTTCTATCGAAAATTTTGTCAAAATTTCATTTCTATCGTAAATTTGGTCAACATTTTATTTCTATGGAAAATTTTGACAAAATTTTATTTCTATAGAAAATTTTGTTTTGTTCTATAGAAAATGTTGTCAAAGTTTTATTTTTTAGGGAAATTTTGTCAAAATTTTATTTTTATAGAAAATTTTGTCAAAATTTTATTTTTATAGAAAATTTTGTCAAAATTTTATTTATTTTGTCAAAATTTTATTTCTATAGAAAATTGATGTACCTCTTAATTGGGGAAGAATACTTTGCAAAGTCTACCAAAGCATCAAGAATTCTATCAGGCCGAAAGATAAGTGTGTAGAAACAGTAGGTCGTCAAGTCTCAGCGAACTATAGGACCGAACATCAACGAGGGAAGTGCACGCCTGAATCATCTGTTTCAAAACATAGACTCTACAGTTTAGTGCGAAGACACTAGGAACGAAGATATGTGTGCGGAAATACGACGGTCACAGTATGGGAACTTTAGATCCAAATGCCTCAGTGTTGTTACTATAAAAAAAGAGGTAGGCCCAAAGATATGAGTGAGGAAACTCTAGCTCCAGAAATCTCAATAAGAACTAATAAGTGAATAACTCTGGAATGACACAATCATTTTGATGAAAATACAGTGAGGGAAAAAGTAGTGTAACACCAAGGCAACATATTTTTTGCGAATCGAAAACGACATAAGATTTCATTGTAAGGTATAAATTGGAAATCCATTAATCTCAGTGTGAAAACTTCAGGCTTGTAGGCAAGAGTGGGGACACTGTAGGTGCTAAGTTCTCAGTGACAGAGCTTCAGTCCCGAAAGTATCAGTAAGTGAACTGTAAGTTCGAAGATATGAGTGTGGAAACTGCAGGCCCGAAGGTTTCATTTGAGGTTTGAGATATGAATGTGGCAACTGTAGGCTCAAAGGTCTCACCATAAGTACTGTAAGCCAAAAGGTAAAAGTACAGAAACTCTAGGTCAGAAAGTCTCATGCAACTATATGGTCTAAGTTATCATTAATGGAACTCTAGGACCGAAAGTCTCAGTGTGGAAATTGTATGTTAAGCTCCAAGGCTTCAGTGTTGACACTGTAGGTTCATATTATCGAGGGAACTATAGTCCCGAATATTTCAGTGTGAGTACTGTTGGTTCCATGTGGGAACATTAAGCCCGAAAGTAAGAATGTTGAAACGGTAGGACTCAGTTTGGTATCTGCAGAACCGAAAACTTCAGTGTTGGAACTGTAAGCCTGAATGTATCAGTGAATAGATCCGATATTATGAGTGTGGAAACCGCATCTTGAAAATTACAGAGTGAGAAAATAAATCGGAAGGTCTCAGTACAGCAACCATAGGGTCAAAGGGAACTCTAGGTCCAAAGATCTCATTATGAAGCTTTCAATAGATAACTTCAGCCTAGAAAGTACTGTGTTGACACTGTAGGCTCAACAGTATCGGTTGATATGGAGGGAACTATAGGCCCTAATATTTCAGTGTGAGCATGGTAGTTTCCATGTGGTAACTTTAAGATGAAACGTAAGATTATGGGAAGCCACCGTGGTGGAATGGTTAGCATGCAAGACGGGCATGCTAACCATTGCATCTATTGAAAGCTTCATAATGAGATCTTTGGGCCTAGAGTTCCCTTTGACCCTATGGTTGCTGTACTGAGACCTTCCGATTTATTATCTCACTCTGTAATTTTCAAGATACGGTTTCCACACTCATAAGGTCGTGGGTTCGATTCCTGCTTCGACCGAACACCAAAAAGTTTTTCGGCGGTGGATTATCCCACCTCAGTAATGCTGGTGACATTTCTGAGGGTTTCTAAGTGGTTTCACTGCAATGTGAAACGCCGTTAGAACTCGGCTATAAAAAGGAGGTCCCTTGTCATTGAGCTTAACATGGAATCGGGCAGCACTCAGTGATAAGAGAGAAGTTCACCAATGTGGTATCACAATGGACTGAATAGTCCAAGTGAGCCTTATACATCGGGCTGTCACCTAACCTAACCTAACTTAAGATTATGGGAATGGCCGTTCTCAGTGTGGGATCTGCAGCCTGAAGCTATCAGTGAAGGAACTGTGGAAACTGCAGTTCGAAGATTACAGAGTGAGATAATACACCGGTAGATCTCAGTGCAGGAACTATAGGGTGAAAGTTATCAGTAGGGGAACTTTAGGCTCGAAGATCTCATTGTGAAATTTGCAATCCTGAAGATTTCAATTAGAGAACTGCAGGCTAGAAAGCTCTCTGCAGTTCTCTCATGAACTGTCTGGCTTGCAGGTCTATGTGAGGAAACTACAGCTTTGAAGTTCTTAGTGTGAAAACTGTTCACCCAAAGCTCTCCGCGTATAAGCTATAGGCCCAACGATCTTAGGGTTGGAACTGAAGATTTGAGTGTGGCCAGAATATCTCAGTGAAAGAACTGCATGACCGGAAACCTCAGTGTTTGGTTTTATTCGAAGTTCTTAGTGTGAAAACTGTTCACACAAAGCTCTCCGCGTATAAGCTATAGGCCCAACGATCTTAGGGTTGGAACTTAAGATTTGAGTGTGGCCAGAATATCTCAGTGAAAGAACTGCATGACCGGAAATCTCAGTGTTTGGTTTTATTGGTGTGTAAACTGTAGATTGCAGTATATGAACAGCTGGCCCGGAGGTAAGAAGTTAACAGTGAGGAAACTCTAGACCCAAAGAATTCAGCGTGGAAACTGGAAATAGTCCGAAACTTTCAATGAAAGAATTGTAAGCTCTAAATTATGAGATTGGATTGCAGTTGCAATCTGCCAATTTACTGGTTATACGTACTTAGAACTTTTTGATATCTCGCCCAAAAAATTTAATGAAATCGTGAAAATTAATCATTCGATTAATTGTAGAACTTTCGACGTGGGTGAACTCAAAAACAGTGAATCGACAAAATCTAATTCGATTTTTGGCGATAAAGCTCCGGCAAGGACCAGATTTTATCGATGATATTGTGAATTTAACCGAGGTCGTAGTTAACTATGAGATGAATTTTGTGAAGGTGGTCCAAAATCAGTAGTTGTTCCGGAAACCTTTGATGCTGAGCGTCAACTGATATTGTAAGATCGTCATGTGACCTATCGTGAGATTGAGACAATCTTAGAAATTATATGGGAATGTTATACTTGTTGCAGTTTTTGTTGTTTTTACTTTTGGCACAAACTCTACAATCCCTAAACACTCAACCAAGGCGATTTCAAGCTCTGACGTCCATAAGAGACTTTCTCACATCTCAAAAGCTTCTCTAAAAATAATTACCGCAGTGAGAAATGGAATGGAAAGTTTTTCCATAGTTTTGTCCACTATCGATTTTGAATAGTTTCTCCAAAAAGTATTTGGGTCTATCTAAATCCCTTACATGATACACTCTTCCACAGTTGTACTGCTGGGAATAAATCTCACAACTCACTCGCATTCAATGATAGTTCTATATATGAATTCAAGTACGAATTGCATAACCTTTTACCTTTGGATAAACTTTAAACATTTGAAGGACTTTTAACAAAACATCGAGTTGCAAAAAGACCCAGAAGTGTTCAGAGTCAGAGTTTCTTTCAGTATTATGGATTCTGTGACCAAGTGTCCCTTAGAGAATACAAATGAGTTTAAAGTTCGGTGTCAAAGATATGTGAGATACCAAAGCCATTCATGACGAGTTCATATATTCACTGCCAACCTATCAAATCATTCCACCACCAAACTATCTCTTTCAGTTGTTATAACTTTTTATTGTTAATTGTGGTATAGGCTATGGACAAGACAAGAGGTGGCTATATATCTGTCATAGTTTAAATGACTTCATTTTGAATTCGTATTTCCTTATTATATTGCACAATTCACACGCACACATAGTTCTGATGGCATTATTTGTTTTATTATAATTCATTCTTTTCGTTTTTACGTAAAGTTACGATCAAACGTCAGACAAATATTTAAATTATAATTTTTGCGCTCTTTATTCTCATTGACGGTTGGAAAAAAATAATATTTGTACTAAACTTCTGGATTTAAATAGACAGCAATGATACGATGAAAACGATGCTCGAGGAAGAGTAAAAAAAGGGGGGGGGCGTTCGTAGAAGAAAACTTTGCCTGCCGTTGAAATATTATTTTATTAAGTATTCAGTTTACTGCCAAATTTCTATGCGTGGGTAGGAGAAAAAGTTTCACACTAAAAAATATTGCCCTACACACAAAGATTTCTTTCCATAAAATAATTATAGAATAAATTCGTATTAACTTATTAATTGACCATAAGATCATCGCATTTCCATTGAAGGCGTTATGTATTTCGAGTTATGCGATTCGAAGTTAACTTGGCGTTACTATATCTTAAAATCTCTTGCTAAAAACTAACTTTTTCGGCCTGTTAACTGATCGCACGTATTTCTATTCGCTCCAACAAAAACTTGAATAAACACTTACTTACGCCATTATACAGTGTCTGTTGCAGTTTACTGGCTTAATTTTCTCAAGAGGAAGCCGCTATATTTGCTGTGTGCAGTCCATCGTTGTTATTATTGGCAAGTTTTGGTATTAAAAAATTATAATTATATTTTTGCAACTTTTCATCGTTGGAAAAATCCTGGAATTTTGCTATTTTGATGTTAACCGATTGATGTTTATCACTGGTAATAAACAAAAACAGCTGATACGTTTGACAATTTGATTGTATGTTGAGTTTAATTACTCACCACACATTTTCATCACACTCACGTTTTAAAAATCCCCCTAAGGGTATACTTTAAAAACTGTGAATAATTCACAATCATCATTTATTCACTTACAAAATCTGAAGCACTGATAATATACACCATCTACCTATACACTATTAAAAACCATATAATCCAATATGATTTGTGAGAAACCCAATTGCGCAGTAAAGAAAACTGAGGAACCTGTTGTTACTTGTTGGTTGTGTCATTCATCATATCATGCTAAATGTGTAGAGCTGGCGGCTCGTACTGCCGACAATTTGCGTGAAGATAAAGGTTTACGATGGTGCTGTAAAAATTGCAAAATATATGATGTGGAATTTTATGCTTTTTTCAAAAATACCCGTGCGGATTTTGAACTGATCAATAAAGATCTTACTGCATTAACCGAAAAATTCGCAAAATATAAAACGGTTTTTGAGAATGCATCATGCTTGGAAAAATTTCTGCAGTCTCCCATAGATTCATTGCGTAAGCGGAAAAAACCATCCAATAATATAAATACGGAAGTTGTGTCTAATCTTAATACTAATTCTGACACTAACTTAGCACCATACCAGTTATTCAGTCCCCAAATGCAACCAAATTTATCTATACCAATCCTATCTCAAACATCAAATCCTTCTACGAGCAATGCAGCAATTTCCCAAATTTCAAATTTAACTGTTTCAAATGCATCATTAAATACTACTACGCCATCTACATCGAATAGATTTCGTACTCCGTTAACTTCACCTTTACCTAATATTCCCCCAAAACCATTACAAGTGGTACCTTCCAAGAAAACTGTGTTTGCAGCAAAATTTGCCGCGGAAACGACTATCGAGGATATTTCCTTTTATATAAAATCGAAGCTACAAGCTGATATCGAACTGAGTGTCTTCAAGTTTAAATATCGCGAAAGGAGAAGCAAAGCATCATTTAAGATCATCGTTCCAGAGGACATTTTTGATAGAGTGGTTAATCCAGAATTTTGGCCACAGAATGCTCTAATTAAGGAATATATATATAAAGAATCTCCAATTACAGATATTGTATATTTACCAAACAGTTCACAAAATGTTCCAAAAAACTAATTAATACTTCCGATAAGAACATTTCTATAGTATATCAAAATGTAAGAGGTTTAAATACCAAAATTTCTACTCTTTACTCAGACAGTTTTGGTTTCGATTTTCATATAATTGCATTTACTGAAACATGGCTTCAACGAAATGTTTATGATATGGAAATATTATGTTCAAAATACAGAATTTATAGACGCGATCGTGAAAGTAATGTAAGGAAAACAGGTGGTGGAATACTGATAGCAGTATCCACTGAAATTCCTTCTGAACAGATTCTGATTCAACATCTTAACGGTATTGAGATAGTTATGGTCAAAGTACTCTTCAGGAACATGTCTTTTTTAATTTCTTGTTCTTACATTCCACCTTCATCAGACGATGAAACTTATGCCCGTCACGTTTCGGCAATTTCATCCGCATTTCAATATTTATCAGCATCTGATACTTTAGTAGTTTTAGGCGATTTCAATATACCTTCGGCCTCCTGGTTACATTCTTCTGAATCTAACAGCTTAATTCCTATAATCTCAAATAATAATATTTCTAATAACTTTCTTAATTCATTACTAAATCTTGGCCTTTTTCAAATAAATAATATATTTAATTCACATGGCAAACTACTCGATCTAGTTTTTGTTAATGATACATCTAACATTCGTTTAGAATCGTTTCATGCTTTAACAAAACCTGAAGATCTATATCACCCTACTCTAATAATACATGTCGCTGCCCCAAATTCTCTGCGATCTAGAATCACTGGATCAAAGAAAGAGTATTGTTTTGCTAAAACCAATTATAATATGCTTAATTCATTACTTTCTGCCATAGTTTGGGACGATATTCTTGACTCTGGCAATATTACTGAATTATCGAACCGGTTTTATTCAGTTCTTCAAGATTGCATATCTAAATCAGTGCCACGATTTACTGTGGACAACAATTCGGGACCACCTTGGAAGACCAGGGTCTTAATGAGACTAAAGAATAGAAAGAACAAAATGTTCAGAAAATTCAAGAAATCAGGTTCATCTCTTGATTTTTCAAACTATTCAATAGCCCGTTCTAAATACAATCTGGAGAACAAACTGGCTCATCGAAACTATTTAAGTAGGATGAAGGAGCAACTTAGAGTTGACCCTAAGTCTTTCTATAAATTTGTGAATTCAAAACGTCAATCTAATACCCAACCGACATATCTTAAATATCAGTCACTAACCGCTGATAATGATATGGACATTTCGGATTTATTCGCAGAATTCTTTGCTACGACTTATTCAGATAGATCATATGATTGTAGTAACACATACCCGTTTATAACTAGGAGTTTTGATCGAATCGATTTCTCCTACGTTCATGAAACTACCGTTTTAGATAACTTGAGGACTCTTAAGTCTTCATATAATGCTGGCCCCGATGGTATTCCGTCTTGTATCTTGAAACTGTGTGCTGATAAACTTCATATCCTCTATCGTTATTGTTTAATAGTTCATTAAAGTCAGGAGTTCTTCCAGATATATGGAAAAGATCTTATATTATCCCTTTGTACAAATCAGGTGACCGAAACGACGTATGCAATTATCGAGGTATCTCAAATCTTAGCGCTATCCCTAAGTTGATGGAGAAGATATTAACTAATTCTATAACCCACCAGATTTCATCATTATTATCTACAAGCCAACATGGTTTTAGAAGAAAAAGATCGACTATAACAAACCTTTTAGAATTTACTTGCTTGGTAAACGATGCTTTTAGAAATCGCTTGCAAACTGATACTATCTACACTGATTTCAGTAAAGCATTCGACAAAGTTAATCATGCTCTCCTTCTACGAAAGTTAGATATGATTGGCTTCAGCAATTCTTTATTGAAATGGTTTCAATCGTATTTAATCGGTCGGACACAATGTGTTAAGTTCGGCAATGCGACATCAAGATATGTCTCCGTTACGTCGGGTGTTCCCCAGGGCAGTCATCTCGGGCCAGTTTTATTCTGTTTATTTATTAATGATTTACCATCGATTATAAAGTATTCTAATATACTTATGTTCGCTGATGATGTAAAATTATTTCGATCATTTAATGATCCCGTCGATCAATATTATCTACAGATTGATCTTGATAACTTCTCCAATTGGTGTGAATTGAACTTAATGGAGTTAAATACCTCGAAATGTAAGTTAATGCGCTTCTCGAGAGGCACTGTATATGATTCAAGTTATATTATCGGTTCTACCAGGCTGGAGGCGGTTGATTCTTTCAAGGATCTTGGATTGTTAATGGATCAGCGTCTGAACTTCCGTCAACACATTTCTATGGCCATTAGTAAAGCATATGTTACTCTAGGATTTATGAAACGATGGAGTAAGGAGTTTAGAGATTATTCAGTTACTAAGATATTATACACTACATTAGTACGAAGCCATCTTGAGTATGGTTCCATAATTTGGGATCCATATTACACCATCCACTCGGATAAGATAGAATCTGTGCAGAAGCAATTTCTTTTATTCTGCCTACGACACAGAGGCTGGGATCCCCAGTCTTTACCATCATATGAATTTCGTTTGAATCTTATAAAATTACCCTCATTGTCAAGTCGCAGGACAATGTTAAATATCTGTTATATAATGAATATAATTCAAGGTGAGATTGAATCAGAGTTTCTTCTCAACAGGCTTGCCTTCAATATACCTATTAGGCCCACGAGGAATTTTGAACCATTAAAAATTCTATATCATAGAACAAACTTTGCAAATAATGATCCTTTTCGAAGATTATGCGCGCAATTCAACAAATATTTTAACCTTATAGATCTGTCTGAGAATCGAGTAACATTAAAGAGAAACATTATCTTGCACTTGAACAGATAAATTATTTGTACATATTAGTCTGTAAGGATTTTGTATCTATAGACGTAATAATAAAAAAAAAAAAAAAAAAAAAAAATGTGGACAAAATTTAGGCCACCGTGGGTAATAACCCAGCAAAAAATTTTGGAAGTTCTTATAAAGGCACAACTTTAAAGGCACTTCCAAAAATGTCCTTCCAAAGATGTTCCTTATTTCAACTACACAGGAAGTTCTGTTAATTAATTTTTTGTTTCAAATAGATTAAAAACAGAGTAAGAATTAATAAAATGGGCAAATTCTTCAAATCTTGTCGATAAAAATTCTAAATTTTTGAAAATATTTGAGGTCAAATGTTTCAGACAAGCCTTAGAATGCATTAAAAATCATAAAAAATTATAAAAATTATTTATTTGCCAAAATATTACAAAATTTTTTAATTAACATCCAAACACCGAATTCAGATCACACCCTAAAAAGTGATTCAAATCCAATGCAAAGGCTATTCAAATGGTGGACACCTGTCAAGCCCGTGTTAAATTCATCGCTTCTGCGCCAATTTTGCACCACTTCCGGATCCAAAAAGAACATTTTCTCAACTTTTTTGGCGACGCTTTATTTTTGCTGAGAATTTCTCTGAGGTTTCACTGTATATTCTATATATGGCGGAAAATCAATATTTTAATATATTACAAATGGAATGTCAATATTATGATCGTGGGCAATAATATGGATCAATTCAGCGCATGTTCCAGCTTAATCTATATAAAAAATTCTCAATCATTCGAAGTTGCAGCGCAATTACCATACAGTTAACCCACCATTTTTATATCATCGCGGAATTTCACCCATATTGAATTTTGACAAAATTTTCTCTAGAAGTAAAATTTTGACAAAATTTTCTATAGAAATAAAATTTCGACAAAATTTCTATACAAATAAAATCTAGACAAACGTTCCTATAAAAATGAAACTTTGACACAATTTCCTATAAAACTGACATTTTGACAAAAATTGCTATAAAGATGGAATTTTGACAAAATTTCCAACAGAGATGAAATTTTGACAATATTTGCTATAGAGATGAAACTTTGACAAAATTTTCTATAGAAATAATATTTTGACAAAAATTTCTATAGAAATAAAATTTTGACAAAATTTCCCGTAGAGATGAAACTTTAACTAATTTTGCTATAGATGGGGCATTTTGACAAAATTTCCTACAGAGATGAAATTTTGACAATAGTTGGTATGAGAAAATTTCCTACAATAATATAGTTTTGACAAAATGCTCTGTAGAAATTAAATTTCAACAAATTTGCGTATTTTGACAAAATTTTCTATAAAGATGAAATTTGACATTCTCTTTTAAAATGAAGTTTTGACGAAATTTCCGATAGAAATAAGATTTTCTACAATAATATAATTTTGACAAAATTTTCAATAGAAATAAAAGCTTAAAAAAGTTATCTATAGATATAAAATTTTGACAACATTTTCTATAGAAATAAAATGTTGACTAAATTTTCGATATGAATATAATTTCCTAAAAATAAAATCTTGACAAAATTTTCTATAAAAATAAAATTTTGACAAAATTTTCTATCTAAATGAAATTTTCAATAAAAATACACAGAAATAAAATTTTCTATAAAAATACAATTTTAACAAAATGTTCTATCGGAATAAAAGTTTGGCAAAATTTTCTATAGAAATACAATTTTGAATAATTTTTCTTATAGAAATAAACTTTTGACAAAAAATTCTATAGAAATAAAATGTAGACAAAATTTTCTATAGAAATAAAATTTTGACAAAGTTTTCTACAGAAATAAAGTTTTGACAAAATTTTCTAAGAAATAAAATTTTGACAAAATTTTCTATAAAAATAAAATTTTGACAAAATTTTCTAAGAAATAAAATTTTGACAAAATTTTCTATAGAAATAAAATTTTGACAAAATTTTCTATAGAAATAAAATTTTGACAAAATTTTCTATAGAAATAAAATGTTGACAAAATTTTCTATAGAAATAAAATTTTGACAAATTTTCTATAGAGATAAAATTTTGACAAAATTTTCTATAGAAATAAAATTTTCTATAAAAATACAATTTTAACAAAATTTTCTATCGGAATAAAAGTTTGCCAAAATTTTCTATAGAAATAAAATTTTGAATAAATTTTCTACAGGAATAAAACTTTGACAATATTTTCAATAGAAAACAAGTATATACGGCCGTAAGTTCGGCCAGGCCGAAACTTATGTACCCTCCACCATGGATTGCGTAGAAACTTCTAAGAAAGACTGTCATCCACAATCGATTTATCTGAGGGATATGTATAACTATAGAACGATATGGACCTAGTTAGGCATGGTTGTTAACGACCATATACTAGCACAATGTACCAAATTTCAACTTACTCGGATGAAATTTGCTCCTCCAAGAGGTTCCCAAAACAAATCTCGGGATCGGATTATATGGGGCTATATATGATTATGGACTGATATGGACCACTTTTGGCATGGTTGTTAAATATCATATACGATCACCACGTACCAAATTTCAAGCAGATCGGATGAATTTTGCTTCTCCAAAAGGCACCGGAGGTTAAATCTGGGGATCGGTTTATATGGGAGCTATATATAATTATGGGCTGATAGGAACCAATTCCTGCATGGTTGTTGGATACCATATACTAACATCACGTACCAAATTTCAACCGAATGGAAAGAATTTTGCTCTTCCAAGGGGCTCTAGAAGTCAAATCTGGGGATCGGTTTATATGGCGCCTATATATAATTATGGACCGACTTCGACCAATTTTTGTATGGGAGTTTGAGGCCATATATTAACACCACGTACCAAATTTCAACTGAATCAGATGAATTTTGCTCTTCCAAGGGGCTCTAGAAGTCAAATCTGGGGATCGGTTTATATGGCGCCTATATATAATTATGGACCGATTTCGACCAATTTTTGTATGGGAGATTGAGGCCATATATTAACACCACGTACCAAATTTCAACTGAATCAGATGAATTTTGGTCTTCCAAGAGGCTCCGGAGGTCAAATCTGGTGATCGGTTTATATGGGGGCTATATATAATTATGGACCGATGTGGACCACTTTTTGCATGGTTGTTAGAGACCATATACTAACACCATGTACCAAATTTCAGCCGGATCGGATGAAATTTGCTTCTCTTAGAGGCCTCGCAAGCCAAATCGGGAGATCGGTTTATATGGGGGCTATATATAATTATGGACCGATGTGGACCAATGTTTGCATGGTTGTTAGAGGCCATATTCTAACACCATATACCAAATTTCAGCCGGATCGGACGAAATTTGCTTCTCTTAGAGGCCTCGCAAGCCAAATCTGGGGATCGGTTTATATGGGGGCTATATATAATTATGGACCGATGTGGACCAATTTCTGCATGGTTGTTAGAGACCACATACTAACACCATGTACGAAATTTCATCCGGATCGGATGAAATTTGGTTCTCTTAGAGGCCTCGCAAGCCAAATCGGGGGATCGGTTTATATGGGGGCTATACGTAAAAGTGGACCGATATGGCCCATTTACAATACCATCCGACCTACATCAATAACAACTACTTGTGCCAAGTTTCAAGTCGATAGCTTGTTTCGTTCGAAAGTTAGCGTGATTTCAACAGACGGACGGACGGACGGACATGCTCAGATCGACTCAGAATTTCACCACAACCCAGAATATATATACTTTATGGGGTCTTAGAGCAATATTTCGATGTGTTACAAACGGAATGACAAAGTTAATATACGCCCCATCCTATGGTGGAGGGTATAAAAATAAACTTTTGACAAAAATTTCTATAAAAATAAAATTTTGACAAAATTTTCTATAGAAATAAAATGTTGACAAAATTTTCTATAGAAATAAAATGTTGACAAAATTTTCTATAGAAATAAAATGTTGACAAAATTTTCTATAGAAATAAGACTGTGACACCATTTTCGATTGAAATAAATTTTTGACAAAATTTTCTATCTAAATAAAATTTTCAATAAAAATACACTTTTCTATAGAAATAAAATTTTCTATACAAATACAATTTTAACAAAATTTTCTATCGGAATAAAAGTTTGGCAAAATTTTCTATAGAAATAAAATTTTGAATAAATTTTCTATAGAAATAAAACTTTGACAAAATTTTCAATAGAAAAAAAATAAACTTTTGACAAAAATTTCTATAGAAATAAAATTTTGACAAAATTCTCTATAGAAATAACATTTTGACAAAATTTTCTATAGAAATAACATGTTGACAAAATTTTCTATAGAAACAAAATTTTGACAAAATTTTCTATAGAAATAAAATTTTGACAAAATTTTCTATAGAAATAAAATTTTTACAAAATTTTCTATAGGAATAAAGTTTTGAGAAAATTTTCTATAGAAATAAAATTTTGACAAAATTTTCTATAGAGATAAAATTTGCCTTCTGAATAAAATATTGGCAAAATTTTGAAATAAAATTGTGACTTAATGTTCTTAAGTCATAACTTTTTGACAAATGTGTTCTATAGAAAATTTTGACAAAATTTTTTATCGAATTTTTCTCCAAATCGACCAAAATTTCAACGAATCCGGCTTCGTCTCCTTCTTCAGCAAAATCTTCAGACTCCAACTCCACAGCCTTGATACTTACTAACTTGTGATACCCTGTTCCATTTGACAAAATTTCCTGACAATATTTTTCTATTGAAATAAAATGTTGAAAAAATTATGTATAGAAATAAAATTTTGAAAAAAAAAAAATTCTACAGAAATAAAATTTTGACAAAATTTTATATCAAATTTTTCTCCAACTTCTGGTAGATTATTTTCAGCTCGAGTGGCAAAATCGACCAAAATTTCTACGAATCCGGCTTCGTCTCCATCTACAGCAAAATCTTCAGACTCCAACTCCACAGCCTTGGTACTTACTAATTTGTGATACCCTGTTCCACAGTGTGGTGCAAGGACATTTTGACAAAAATTTCTGGTAAAATAAAATTTTGACAAAAATTTCTATAGAAATAAATTTTTGACAAAATTTTCTATAGAAATAAAATTTTGACAAAATTTTCTATAGAAATTAAATTTTTACAAAATTTTCTATAGAAATAAAACTTTGACAAAATTTTCTATAGAAATAAAATGTTGACAAACTTTTCTATAGAAACAAAATGTTGACAAACTTTTCTATAAAAATAAAATTTTGACAAAATTTTCAATAGAAATAAACTTTTGACAAAAATTTCTATAGAAATAAAATTTTGACAAAATTTTCTATAGAAATAAAATTTTGACAAAATTTTCTACAGAAATAAAGTTTTGACAAAATTTTCTATAGAAATAAAATTTTGACAAAATTTTCTATATAAATAACATTTTCTATATAACACATACTAACACCATGTACGAAATTTCATCCGGATCGGATGAAATTTGGTTCTCTTAGAGGCCTCGCAAGCCAAATCGGGGGATCGGTTTATATGGGGGCTATACGTAAAAGTGGACCGATATGGCCCATTTACAATACCATCCGACCTACATCAATAACAACTACTTGTGCCAAGTTTCAAGTCGATAGCTTGTTTCGTTCGAAAGTTAGCGTGATTTCAACAGACGGACGGACGGACGGACATGCTCAGATCGACTCAGAATTTCACCACAACCCAGAATATATATACTTTATGGGGTCTTAGAGCAATATTTCGATGTGTTACAAACGGAATGACAAAGTTAATATACGCCCCATCCTATGGTGGAGGGTATAAAAATAAACTTTTGACAAAAATTTCTATAAAAATAAAATTTTGACAAAATTTTCTATAGAAATAAAATGTTGACAAAATTTTCTATAGAAATAAAATGTTGACAAAATTTTCTATAGAAATAAAATGTTGACAAAATTTTCTATAGAAATAAGACTGTGACACCATTTTCGATTGAAATAAATTTTTGACAAAATTTTCTATCTAAATAAAATTTTCAATAAAAATACACTTTTCTATAGAAATAAAATTTTCTATACAAATACAATTTTAACAAAATTTTCTATCGGAATAAAAGTTTGGCAAAATTTTCTATAGAAATAAAATTTTGAATAAATTTTCTATAGAAATAAAACTTTGACAAAATTTTCAATAGAAAAAAAATAAACTTTTGACAAAAATTTCTATAGAAATAAAATTTTGACAAAATTCTCTATAGAAATAACATTTTGACAAAATTTTCTATAGAAATAACATGTTGACAAAATTTTCTATAGAAACAAAATTTTGACAAAATTTTCTATAGAAATAAAATTTTGACAAAATTTTCTATAGAAATAAAATTTTTACAAAATTTTCTATAGGAATAAAGTTTTGAGAAAATTTTCTATAGAAATAAAATTTTGACAAAATTTTCTATAGAGATAAAATTTGCCTTCTGAATAAAATATTGGCAAAATTTTGAAATAAAATTGTGACTTAATGTTCTTAAGTCATAACTTTTTGACAAATGTGTTCTATAGAAAATTTTGACAAAATTTTTTATCGAATTTTTCTCCAAATCGACCAAAATTTCAACGAATCCGGCTTCGTCTCCTTCTTCAGCAAAATCTTCAGACTCCAACTCCACAGCCTTGATACTTACTAACTTGTGATACCCTGTTCCATTTGACAAAATTTCCTGACAATATTTTTCTATTGAAATAAAATGTTGAAAAAATTATGTATAGAAATAAAATTTTGAAAAAAAAAAAATTCTACAGAAATAAAATTTTGACAAAATTTTATATCAAATTTTTCTCCAACTTCTGGTAGATTATTTTCAGCTCGAGTGGCAAAATCGACCAAAATTTCTACGAATCCGGCTTCGTCTCCATCTACAGCAAAATCTTCAGACTCCAACTCCACAGCCTTGGTACTTACTAATTTGTGATACCCTGTTCCACAGTGTGGTGCAAGGACATTTTGACAAAAATTTCTGGTAAAATAAAATTTTGACAAAAATTTCTATAGAAATAAATTTTTGACAAAATTTTCTATAGAAATAAAATTTTGACAAAATTTTCTATAGAAATTAAATTTTTACAAAATTTTCTATAGAAATAAAACTTTGACAAAATTTTCTATAGAAATAAAATGTTGACAAACTTTTCTATAGAAACAAAATGTTGACAAACTTTTCTATAAAAATAAAATTTTGACAAAATTTTCAATAGAAATAAACTTTTGACAAAAATTTCTATAGAAATAAAATTTTGACAAAATTTTCTATAGAAATAAAATTTTGACAAAATTTTCTACAGAAATAAAGTTTTGACAAAATTTTCTATAGAAATAAAATTTTGACAAAATTTTCTATATAAATAACATTTTCTATATAACTAAAATTTTCTATGAAAATACAATTTTGACAAAATATTTAATCGGAATAAAACTTTGACAAAATTTTCTATGGAAATAAAAATTTGAATACATTTTTTATAGAAATGAAATTTTGACAAAATTTCCTATAAAAAAAAATTGACAAAATTTTTTATAGAAATGAAAGTTTGACAATATTTTCTATAAAATCAAAATTGTGACAAAATTTTTTATAGAAATAAGACTGTGACAACATTTTCGATAGAAATAAATTTTTGACAACATTTTTGTAAAAAGAACATTTTGACAACATTTTCTATAGAAATAAAATTTTGACAAATTTTCTATAGAAATAAAATTTTGACAAAATTTTCTATAGAAATAAAATTTTGACAACATTTTCTATAGGAATAAAGTTTTGAGAAAATTTTCTATAGAAATAAAATTTTGACAAAATTTTCTATAGAGATAAAATTTGCCTTGTGAATAAAATGTTGACAAAATTGTGAAATAAAATTGTGACTTAATGTTCTTAAGTCATAACTTTTTAACAAATGTGTTCCACAGAACTAAAATTTTCACAAAATTTTTCTAGGAATAAAATTTTTACAAAATTTTCTATAGAGGTGAAATTTTCACAATATTTTCCATAAAGATGAAATTTTAACAAAATTCTCCATGGAGACGAACTTTTGAAAAAAATTCCTATAGGGATGAAATTTTTACGATATTTTCTATAGAAATGAAATTTTGTCGAGATTTTCTATAGAAGTGGAATTTTGACGAGATTTCCTATAGAAATGGAATTTTGACGAAATTTCCTGACAATATTTATTTATTAAAATAAAATATTTAAAAAATTTTGTATAAAAATAAAATTTTGAAAAATTTATCTAAAGAAAATTTTGACAAAATTTTTTATCGAATTTTTCTCCAAATCGACCAAAATTTCAACGAATCCGGCTTCGTCTCCTTCTTCAGCAAAATCTTCAGACTCCAACTCCACAGCCTTGATACTTACTAACTTGTGATACCCTGTTCCATTTGACAAAATTTCCTGACAATATTTTTCTATTGAAATAAAATGTTGAAAAAATTATGTATAGAAATAAAATTTTGAAAAAAAAAAAATCTACAGAAATAAAATTTTGACAAAATTTTATATCAAATTTTTCTCCAACTTCTGGTAGATTATTTTCAGCTCGAGTGGCAAAATCGACCAAAATTTCTACGAATCCGGCTTCGTCTCCATCTACAGCAAAATCTTCAGACTCCAACTCCACAGCCTTGGTACTTACTAATTTGTGATACCCTGTTCCACAGTGTGGTGCAAGGACATTTTGACAAAAATTTCTGGTAAAATAAAATTTTGACAAAAATTTCTATAGAAATAAAATTTTGACAAAATTTTCTATAGAAATAAAATTTTGACAAAATTTTCTATAGAAATAAAATTTTTACAAAATTTTCTATAGAAATAAAACTTTGACAAAATTTTCTATAGAAATAAAATGTTGACAAACTTTTCTATAGAAACAAAATGTTGACAAACTTTTCTATAAAAATAAAATTTTGACAAAATTTTCAATAGAAATAAACTTTTGACAAAAATTTCTATAGAAATAAAATTTTGACAAAATTTTCTATAGAAATAAAATTTTGACAAAATTTTCTACAGAAATAAAGTTTTGACAAAATTTTCTATAGAAATACAATTTTGACAAAATTTTCTATATAAATAACATTTTCTATATAACTAAAATTTTCTATGAAAATACAATTTTGACAAAATATTTAATCGGAATAAAACTTTGACAAAATTTTCTATGGAAATAAAAATTTGAATACATTTTTTATAGAAATAAAATTTTGACAAAATTTCCTATAAAAAAAAATTGACAAAATTTTTTATAGAAATGAAAGTTTGACAATATTTTCTATAAAATCAAAATTGTGACAAAATTTTTTATAGAAATAAGACTGTGACAACATTTTCGATAGAAATAAATTTTTGACAACATTTTTGTAAAAAGAACATTTTGACAACATTTTCTATAGAAATAAAATTTTGACAAATTTTCTATAGAAATAAAATTTTGACAAAATTTTCTATAGAAATAAAATTTTGACAACATTTTCTATAGGAATAAAGTTTTGAGAAAATTTTCTATAGAAATAAAATTTTGACAAAATTTTCTATAGAGATAAAATTTGCCTTGTGAATAAAATGTTGACAAAATTTTGAAATAAAATTGTGACTTAGTGTTCTTAAGTCATAACTTTTTAACAAATGTGTTCCACAGAACTAAAATTTTCACAAAATTTTTCTAGGAATAAAATTTTTACAAAATTTTCTATAGAGGTGAAATTTTCACAATATTTTCCATAAAGATGAAATTTTAACAAAATTCTCCATGGAGACGAACTTTTGAAAAAAATTCCTATAGGGATGAAATTTTTACGATATTTTCTATAGAAATGAAATTTTGTCGAGATTTTCTATAGAAGTGGAATTTTGACGAGATTTCCTATAGAAATGGAATTTTGACGAAATTTCCTGACAATATTTATTTATTAAAATAAAATATTAAAAAAATTTTGTATAAAAATAAAATTTTGAAAAATTTATCTAAAGAAAATTTTGACAAAATTTTATATCGAATTTTTCTCCAAATCGACCAAAATTTCTACGAATCCGGCTTCGTCTCCTTCTTCAGCAAAATCTGCAGACTCCAACTCCACAGCCTTGATACTTACTAACTTGTGATACCCTGTTCCATTTGACAAAATTTCCTGACAATATTTTTCTATTGAAATAAAATGTTGAAAAAATTATGTATAGAAATAAAATTTTGAAAAAAAAAAATTTCTACAGAAATAAAATTTTGACAAAATTTTATATCAAATTTTTCTCCAATTTCTGGTAGATTATTTTCAGCTCGAGTGGCAAAATCGACCAAAATTTCTACGAATCCGGCTTCGTCTCCTTCTTCAGCAAAATCTTCAGACTCCAACTCCACAGCCTTGGTACTTACTAATTTGTGATACCCTGTTCCACAGTGTGGTGCAAGGACATTTTTTTTGTTGAATATTATAATATCATCTCTTATTGAAAAGCCCCCTGTTATTACGATTTTATTGTAACACGCAAGTTACTTATAAAACTAGAATTGTCTAGGGCATAATAAAGCCTTTTTTGAAAAAACAATATTTTAAAAAATCTTTTTCTTCTTTCTTGGATATTCATTAAATTTATATATGTTATGTTTTTTTTTTTTTTTGCAATCTCTCATGCCTTTGAGAAACTCTTCACCACTATCCACGTCACTTCCCTATAGGGGGTTAAAATTAAAATATTGCGTAAATGGAACAATGAGCAACAAAAAACAAAAAAAAAATCAAGCAGAAATGTCTTGTGCAATTCATAAGGTGGAAAATTTATGCATTTTTCTGCTGATTAAAATTACAATGTGGCTAAAGAAGTAAAAATGAACACTCAACTATATTTGCGGTAACTTTTCACTTGAGTTTCCAAGAAATTTTTATTTTATCTAACATTCATTTACCACAACTTTTTCCACCAAAATTCACAGTCTTAAGATAATTGTTTAAGAAGGGTGATGGCAAAAGAATATTTATGTTGCACTTTATAAAAGAAAAGTTTAACTTTCGCAAAGTAACCACAATCTGAAAAGGAGGGGGGCGAAGGAAAGATGAAGATATAGGCTCGTTTATGTCACTTCAAATGACTTGCCATTTAATTAACACTTGACACATGTCCATATTGTATATGTGAAAGACAGTCTCCTGGACATTGTGGCTAGAAAGGCAAAAAACATCTATCTAACCGGAAAGCCAAAAAATGGAGTATCCAAAGGAAATTCGATTGATTCTATATCCGTTGATTAATTTGGTCTGTTATCATCCACAATTTCAGAGAACAACATCGTCATCGGCATTGATGTGAATAAGGCCATGTGAAGGTAATGTGAACATCATCCTTAACGTCATCGTTATCAGCATCATCATCATCGTCGTCGTAGATATGGGAAGAGCAAATCCACTTGACTTAACCACCACTTGTAGTTACAAAAACATCAAGTATTGCCTGCGTTTGGACCTTTAACTTCCGTATTTTATTTCCCTCCCTCTTCCCATCCCACCCCCTCGCACATAACCACAAAATCCGAAATCATATTGAAAACCACAAATTGAAAATAAGCATTGACCATCATCCAACCATCCGGACAAGGATAACGAAAGAATGAATGAACAAACGAACGAATCATACCCATAACACTCAATACGACTCATTGGAGAATATCACCTTTGTGCCTGCCTGAGCAGCTTTATGCATTCAAGAAATCCCTTAGGATTTTTTGAGACCCTGCTAAACATCTCTCCTCGTTATGGTTGATTGTAAGTGGCGAGCATTATCATCGGCATCACCATCATCATCAGCAACGTTGATGTTCTATAGCAGGAGTATTCCTTGAAACTGAAGATGTTCCACTTGAAGCATGAAAAGCATAAAATGTTTATTGAATTGGAAAATTAATATTGACACTTTCGTTTGCTTTGGAAATATCTTTAAATTATAGGGGAATAAAAAAATAAGGGGGAAAATCTACGCATAATTATTGGTTGGTAAAATATTTTGTTCACAAAAAAAAAATTAAAAAATTTGCAAAAAAAATAAAAAGTTAATACGAGCATTTTATATTTCAAGATTAGAAAACAAAACCAAATATTAATTATCGAAAATGGTTTTCAAAATCTCCAAATCATGCATTCAGAACATATGAAGCGCTTCTTTAGGTAGCGAAATACGTTGAACTCTCATTACACCCTGCGCCACACTGTGGAACAGGGTATTATAAGTTGTAACACCCAGAAGGTGAGGAGGTCAACATAAGGTGTCTTTGGCAATATTGCTCAGGGTCGGCCCCTGAGTCGATCAAGCCATGTCCGTCCGTCTGTCTGTGAACACATTTTTGTAATCAAAGTCTAGGTCGCAATTTTAGTCCAATCGACTTAAAATTTGGCACAACTATGTGTTTTGGGTAAGAATAGAACCCGATTGATTTTGGAAGAAATCGGTTCGGTTTTAGATATAGCTCCCATATATATCTTTCGCCCGATGTCTACTAATATGGCCCCAGAAGCCAGAATGTAAGCCCGATTAACTTTAAGTTTTGCACAAAGAGTGCAATTAATAGTGTCGTAAAGTATGCCGAATATTGTTGAAATCGGTTCAGATTTAGATATAGCTCCCATATATATCTTTCGCCCGATATAAACTTATAAGGCCCCAAAAGCCAGAATTTTACCCTGATATGCATTACATTTTGTACAGGGAGTAGAAATAAATCGTTGAAATCGATTCAGATTTAGATATATCAACCATATATATCTTTCGTCCGATTTACACTCATACGACCCCAGAGGTCAAATTTGTAATCCGATTTAAATAAAATTTTGCACAGGGAGTAGCTCCAGAAACTGAGTTGTTTGAGCCGAAGTGTGAGAGCTCGCACTGTAGTTGGCGAAGGAGGATTCGTTTGCGGCGCTTAGTATTCCAGATTTCTAGGAAAAAACTGGCCAACAAATGGTTGTTTACCACTCAGAATTGTCTGTTCTGCGTTGCCCTAGCGGTACAATTGAGAAATGTACTGTTTTTTCGCACAAAAAACCAGGGAATCATTTGCTTGATAGTGCATCGTACGCCAGCAACTTTTGTTGGATTTGGCTCATCAGCCGTACAGTCGACTGCTGTTTACTTTCAGATTCATACGCGTAAAACCACGATTCACAACTTGTCACAATATCACAGACATCCCAGCAAACACGGCATCGCCAAAACAATGGTCAAAATGTTCTTTTTGGATCCGGAAATGGTGGAAAATTGGCGCAGAAGCGATGAATTAAACATGAGTTTGACATAGGACGGATGAATTTGCATCACTTTTTCTCACTACAGTGTTTTGGATGAGAATTAAACAATTTTGTGATATTTTGACAAATAAATAGTTTTTTTTAATAAATTTGTGTGATTTTGTAATGCATTCTAACGATTGTGTGAATTTTGATTAAGATTGTCCTCAAATATTTTTCAAAAAATTTACTCTAATTTTCTTCTATTTGAAACAACAAAAAAATAAAATTATTCATTATAAAAATGAAAGGTGAAATATATCCCCAAACAAAGACAACGATTTTTGGGGAGTAGTTTCAAATATTGGGGAAATATTTAATTTCCAATTATATTATCAATCCCAATTTGTCGTAATGAAATAATTCCCCAATTTGGATATTGAAGAGTTATTTCATTTCCTTTGGACATTTTTTTTTTTTTTTTTGGATTGAACAGATAGTATTGTCCATATTGCCGTACTTCAATCGAAGATAATTAATAAATATATACCCAAATACGAAGGCTAAATTGTTATGAACTAAAATGACGAAATAATAAATTAAAATCATAAAATTTTTACTATTATTTCTACGAAATATGTCCCCAAAAATATTGAGAAATATTTCATTTTGCGTTTTAGGGATTTAATTAATTTTTTGACGAATAATTTCGTAAAATATGTTAGAGATTTAGTTCATAATGAAATAAGTCCCAAATTTGGGAACTTATTTCATATGTCGTTTCGGTGACTTAGTTTATGGAGCCGGGAGCTGCCGCTGCCGCTCGTTTTCATCGACCGAATATTATAAGGAAACTGTTTAAAGACTGTATTCATTTTTTCTGCAAAATGACCACTAAGATCTTTGGATCTCAATCACTGTTGCCACTCGTGCCAAAAATTATCTACCACAATTTGAAGAAAAGTTATCAAAAATCTACCAAATCAAAAAAATCTTATTTTGAACTTGTTGATCAAATCTTTGTGGTTAGTATAAAAAAAGTTGTTTTTTTAGAAAGAAATAAAATGTTGAATAAAATGTTGCCAAAATTTTATTTCTGTTGAAACTTTTGTCAAAATTTTATTTCTATAGAAAATTTTGTCAAAATTTTAGTTCTATAAAAAAATTTTGTCAAAAATTTAGTTCTATGGAAAATTTTGTCAAAATTTTAGTTCTATAGAAAATTTCGTCAGGATTTCATTTCTATAGAAAATATTGTAACAATTTTATTTTTATAGAAAATTTTGTCACAATTTTATTTCTATATAAAATTTTGTCAAAATTTTATTTCTATAGAAAATGTTGTCAAAGTTTTGTTTCTCTAGAAACTTTTGTCAAATTTGTTTTCTGAAGAAAATTTTGTCAAAATTTTATTTTATAGAAAATTTAAAATTTTAATTCTATAGAAAATTTAAAATTGTATTTCTATAGAAAATTTTGTCAAAATTTTAGTTCTATAGGAAATTTTGTCAAAATATAATTTCTCTAGAAAGTCTTTAACAAAATTTTATTGCTATAGAAAATCTTGTCAAAATTTTATATCTATAAAAATTTAAAATTGTATTTCTATCGAAAATTTTGTCAAAATTTTAGTTCTATAGAAAATTGTGTCAAAATTTTATTTCTATAGAAAATTTTGTCTAAATTTTATTTCTATAGAAAATTTAGTCACAATTTTAGTTCTGTAGAAAATTGTGTCTAAATTTTAGTTCTATAGAATATTTTGTCAAAAATTTGTTTCCATACAAAATTTTGTCAGAATTTTATTTCTATAGAAAATTT